>NC_053024.1:416104392-416257280 GCF_003073215.2 Triticum urartu
CTTCAGGCTGAGCAAAGTCTCCAGGTTGATTTGGTGCAGAAATGATAAGTTCCTCTTTAGCTCGTGCCTCTAAAGGTATGATTTCTCCAGTACCCATAAGCTTGATGGATTCACTTGGTGAGACTTCATCTAGCACATTTGGGCAGGTGCTCTCTTTGCGAGCCGTTAGTTTCATCGAACCGCACATCCACAGTTTCAACCACTTTATAGTGAAAGAGGTTGAAAACTCTGTAGGAGAGCGAATCCTTTCCGTAACCAAGCATAAAACCTTCATGTGCTTTCGGTGCAAATTTTGAAGTGTGATGCAGATCTTTGATCCAGCACCTAGCACCAAATACTCTGAAGTAGCTTACGTTTGGCTTCTTACCAGTCAGTAGCTCATATGATGTCTGCTTTAGGAGCTTGTGAAGATAAAATGGTAGATGAAATGGCATGCAGTATCAATAGCTTCAGGCCAGAACTTCCTTGGAGTCTTGTACTCATCAAGCATCGTCCGAGCCATCTCAATGAGTGTCCTATTCTTGCGCTCCATGATGCCATTCTGCTGAGGTGTGTATGGATCAGAGAAGTCATGAGTGATTCCCAATGTATCAAGATAGGTGTTGAGGCCGGTGTTATTGAACTCTGTGCCATTGTCACTTCTGATGTGCTTGATCTTGATGCCATAGTTCATCATGGTATGATTGGCAAATCGTCTGAAGACATCCTGCACTTCAGTCTTGTAGAGAATTATATGCACCAAGGTATATCTAGAGTAATCATAAACAATAATGAAACCATAGAGGCAAGAAGTGGTAGTAAGAGTGGAGTAATGAGTAGGGCCGAATAGGTCCATGTGAAGCAGCTCGAGAGGATGTGATGTCGTCATGATTGTCGTTGAGGGATGCTTGGCCCTAGTCATCTTCCCAGCTTTCCAGGCACCACACAGATGATCATTTTTGAACTTGACACCCTCGATGCCTACGACATGCTTCTTCTTCGCGAGAGTGTACATGTTCCTCATGCCAGCATGCCCTAGCCTCCGATGCTAGAGCCAGCACTCTGAAGCTTTTGCTAGAATACATACAGCCAACTGTGGTCCTGCTGAGAAGTCTACCATGTACAGATCATCTTTTCGGTACCCTTCAAAGACTAGAGACTTGTCATATTCCATTAGAACAAGGCAATGATATTTTCCAAATATAACAATCATGTTCAAGTCACAAAGCATTGAGACAGACATTAAGTTGAAACCAAGGGATTCAACAAGCATCACTTTATCCATGTGCTGATCCTTTGATATTGCAACTCTACCTAGACCCAATACCTTGATTTTACCAGTGTCAGCAAATGTGATGTGACTCTTGTCAAATGGACGTAAGGTTGAGTCCATGAGAAGACTTTGATCACCAGTCATGTGGTTAGTGCATCCACTATCAATAATCCATTCTAAAGCCTTTGGTGTCATACCCTACAGTGTAGTTAGGGGGATAGGCTTCACCAAGGGTATTGTGAAGCATAAACATTTGACGAGCAAGTGGATTATGAAAGCTCAGATCCAGGTTAGGAGTGATAGGATGATTGGCAAGCGATTCAGGAACAAAATACATAGTAAGACCATTTGGGCATTTTATCTTGCGCCCCACAAGATGTTTTAGGTCCCCAGCAATATCATATGACACCTTTGATTTCCGGCTAGAGACCCTTCCCTGCATAAGAGAGTTAAGTTTTCTTAACCACCCACATTTTCAGGGGTGGCTTCGAAGCAATGAGTCTAAGTGCAACATCTGAGAACTTTGGCTTTGGAGCCCTAGCAAATAGTCTTGCAGGAGGTGAATAATACTCATAAGAATAGGCAGAATAGTTCTTGGTCTTATGAACATGGCGGTTTGATGAAATACGCTCATATTCATAGGCCTGAGTATGGTTTCCCTGTAAAACATTAGTGTTAGGGTGACCCTGGTGAGTCCTCTATCTGTATGAAGCCTTTGGACCATATGAAGCCTTTGGTCTGGGGTTTTTCTTGTTCCCAGGTGGTGTCATGATGACATTCACCTGAACATTTTCAATACAACTCTTGGGCACCCATATCTTCTTCAAAGGTGGTCCATTCTTGCAGTTAGTACCAATATACCTGGCAAACACTTCACAATTCTGATTCTTAAACAGTTTATAGTTTGCATCAAAGGGTTCATCAATGATAATCGGTTTAGCACAAGTGAAGCCAGATAAGGTAGATGGATCCACTGAAGGTCCCTTTGCAGCAACCCATGTGGTTTTGGGGTATTGCTCAGGCTTCCAGTAAGAACCATCAACATTCATTTTTCTCTCGAACCCAACACCCTCTTTCCTAGGGTTTCGATTTAGAATTTGTTTTGTTGAGGACATCACATAGTGTCTGATGCCCTTTGAGACTTTTGTACATTCATGTCTCAAGCAATGTCTTCAACCTATCATTCTCATCAACAATAGTAGTGGTATCCTCAGCAGAGGGGTTAGCTACCACATCAGTAGTTGAAGATATTGCAACCATAGTAGCAGTAGAACATCCAGCAACAGAAGTAAAGTTATAACGCTCAAGGCATTTTAGACATGGTGGTTCAAATCCTTCTTGAGCGGAACTGATCTGTTGAGCGCAGAGTGACTCATTCTCTTTTTGAAGATCTTCATGAGCCGCTCTCAAGTTCTCAAGTTCTTGCTTCCTTTGAAGATAATCGTAGGAAAGCTTTTCATGAGTTGTTGAGAGCATTTCATGACGACTTTCAAGTTCCTCGTACTTAACATGACGATTTTTAATGTCTTCCATTAAGGACTGAGATCGGGTCATTTCCGCATCCAACAGGTCATTGCTTTTGTCTAGCAATTTTTGAATATGTTCCATATGATTCTGTTGCTGTGTTGCAATTTTAGCAAGGGTTTTGTAGCTAGGTTTAGATTCACATTCAGAGTCATCTTCACTTGATGTTTGATAGTAAGCATCGCGTGAGTTTACCTTGGCACCACGTGCCATTAAGCAGTATGTGGGTGCAGAATCATCCTCGTCATTAGCATCAGCGTTGGTGACGAGGCCATTGTCTTCGGTGTTGAAGATGGACTTGGCGACATATGCTGAAGCTAGAGCCAGGCTTGCCACGCCTGAATCAGATCCGTCTTCAGACTCCATCTCCACCTCCTCAGATGCAGACTCCTCCTTTGAATCCATCTCCCTGCTAACAAACGCACGAGCCTTGCTGGATGAGCTCTTCTTGTGTGATGAAGACTTTGACGAAGACTTGGAAGAAGACTTTGAGGATTTCTTCTTCTTCTTGTCATCAAAATCATATTCCTTGCTCTTCTTCTTCTTGTTGTTCTCATTGTCCCATTGAGGACATTCAGAGTTTTAGTGACCAGGTTTCTTGCACTTGTGGCATGTTCTCTTCTTGTAGTCATGGGAGGAAGCTTCATCATTTCTTGAGCTGGATCTTGAAGACTGTCTGGAGCCTTTCTTCTTGGTGAACCTCTGGAACTTCTTCACTAGCATGGCAATTTCCTTCCCAATGTCTTCAGGATCCTCAGAACTACAGTCAGATTCTTCTTCAGATGAGGAAACAACCTTTGCCTTCAAAGCACGACTTCGGCCATAGTTGGGACCATAGATATCTCCTTTCTCAGATAACTGGAACTCATGTATGTTGAGCCTCTCAAGTATGTCAGACGGATCGAGATTCTTGAAGTCAGGGCTTTCTTGAATCATCAAGCCCAAGGTGTCAAATGAGCTATCGAGTGATCTCAAGAGTGTCTTAGCGATTTCATGCTTGGTGATCTCAGTGGCACCAAGTGCATGAAGCTCATTTGTGATGTGAGTGAGGTGATCAAACGTCAGCTGAACATTCTCATTGTCATTTCTCTTGAAGTAGTTGAAGAGGTTGCGAAGAACACTGATCCTTGGGTCTCTCTGGGTTGAGACGCCTTCGTTGACCTTGGAGAGCTAGTCCCAGACTAGCTTCACAGTTTCTAGAGCACTCACACGACCATACTATCCTTTGGTCAGATGACCACAGATGATGTTCTTGGCAGTAGAATCCAGTTGAATGAACTTCTTAACATCAGCAGGGGTGATACCTTCACCGACCTTGGAAATGTCGTTCTTGATGACATACCAGAGATCGACATCAATGGCTTCAAGATGCATGAGCATCTTATTCTTCCAGTAGGGGTAATCAGTGCCATCAAATACAGGGCACGCAGCGGAGACTTTGATTATCCCTGCAGTTGACATACCTAAAACTCCAGGTGGTTAAACCGAATCACACAGAACAAGGGAGCACCTTGCTCTGATACCAATTGAAAGTGCTAGTTATCGACTAGAGGGGGGGTGAATACGCGATTTTTATGAAAGTCTTCAAAACACGGGGGCTTAGAAGACAAACAGTAGAAATGAACCTATTGATATGCAGCAGAAGGTAGACTACACTAGACAAGCCATAGTCAAGTAAGCAATGAAGTGAAAGCACGAAGACTATCAGAAGCTAGGTAGTATGGATCAGGATGGAAGATAGTATGAAGCCAAACAACTACAGTCTTCACACAGTGAAGTCAATCAGATCATGAAAGCAGGCAATTACTTCATTAAGACAAACAATAAGTAAAGAGAGGTAGAGGATAGAACCAGTTGCTTGGCGAGGACAAGGAATTGTTGGACCAGTTCCAGTTGCTGTGACAACTGCACGTCTGGTTAGGGAGGCTGAGATTCAACTCAGAAGACCGCGTCTTCACCTTATTCCCCTTGGTCTAAGGACACACAGTACTCTCCCAATCACTCTAGTAAGTCTTCAAAGGAGACTTCCAAACCTTCACAGACTTCATTCACCGGTGATCCACAATGACTCTTGGATGCTCAGAACGCGACGCGTAACCAGTTGGAGGATTCAGATCACGCAGATAGAAATACTTTAGTGATGCCTAACACTCTTTGGCTCTGGGTGTTTAGGACTTTGTCCTTGCAAGGATTTCTCTCTCAAAGGCTTTGGAGGTGGGTTGCTCTCAAACGACAAAAGCCGTGCACTAACTCTGAGCAGCCACCAATTTATGGTGTAGGGGGTGAGCTATTTATAGCCAGGAGGCAACCCGACCTGATTTGTCTGAAACGACCATTGGTCACTAGGGAACTGACACGTGTCCAATGGTCAGATTTCAAACACACACGGCAGCTTGACTTGGGCTACAAGTAAAGCTGACTTATCCACCTCTAGATAAGATTTGCTCTCATTGTCTTCGCTCGAAGACATAGGATTTGGTTGAGCATCACTTCAGTCACTCTGACTTTGTTCACTTGGACCCCACTTAATAGTATGGTGGTTCCTATGACTCAACAAATAAGGAAAGGAAACTACAAAACAACTATGTCTTCGCAATCCATAGTCTTCATGCAATGTCTTCTCATGTCATAGTCTTCAATGTGAATCTCTTTAGAGACCACCATTGTCCTCAACGTCTTCACACATTTTTAGGGGTCATCTCTGGTAGGTAAACCGAATGAATGAGGGACTAGTATCTGTGTTATCCTGCAATTCTCATAAACACATTAGTCCCTCAACCAAGTTTGTCGTCAATACTCCAAAACCATCTAGGGGTGGCACTAGATGCACTTACATACTCGAGGCTATATTTTTATTCGTCAGATGATATGTGTTTTTCTTGGAGCGTCTTGTATAATATGTGTCTTGGCTTGTTTTATTTTGTGTTTTAAGTCATCAAGCCTCGTTGGACACACCTACTTGAGAGAGCCAAAATTATGTCATGACTTGTTAGAATTGCTCTTTATGCTTCACTTAAATCTTTTATGATCTAGGACTTGCTCTAGTGCTTCACTTATATCTTTTTGAGCACAGTGTGCTTTGTTATTTTTGAAGAAATGCTCTCTTGCTTCACTTAGATTTATTTGAGAGGTAGTAAAATTTTGAAGAAATTCTCTCTTTCTTCACTTAAATTATTTTGAGAGGAAGAAAATTTGTTATGCTCATGATCTTCACTTATATTTGTTTGAGCTTATGAAAAGCAACACATGAAAATTAGTCCCAAAGTGATAGATATCCAAGAAGCATAAAGAAAAAAATGTCATGAAGATCATCAGACAAAATAAACTTGATTCTTAGTAATAGTTTTGAGATATGATGATGTGATATGTGAGTTATGTTGATGAGTAATTGTGCTTTAGTAGGAATATTGGTGGTAAGGTTTGTGATTCCCTATGCATGCACGAAAGTCAATAATCATGCAATGAAAATTATATCCTACTTGTGGTGCATTATTCGGTGTTAATTATGCTTAATGCTTGCTTATGAGATTATTCGTTTCTTGGTTGGTCGCTTCCCAATTTTTTCTAGCCTCCATTTTGCACTAAGTATGATCTCTACTTGTGCATCCGAAATCCTTTAAACCAGTTTTGCCGCATGAGTCCACTATATCTACCTATATGAGGTATTCTTTTGCCGTTCTAAGCAAATTTGCATGTGCCATCTCTAATTTTCAAAATAAACTTCCCTTTTGTGTGTTTGTTTCGCTAGGGGAACGGTAATGGGTGGCTAATATTTTCCATGCTAGATGTGTTGTTCTCGAGATGAGTGTTTATTCACTTGTCATTGCACGAGAGTAAGGCAATTTTATTAGGGATGCCCAGTCCCAAAATGCAAAAAAATATTTACTTTATGTTGTCAAATAATAAATTCCCTGGGAAGTGTTGGTATGGAAGGCACCCGTGGATACGGTTAGCCATGGAAAGTGAAAGTTATGGTGGAAAAAGGAATAAACTTTATTTCTGTTTGGGAACCGCCTATAGCATATCTAGCATGGAAAGTGTTCGGAACTCTAAGTCGTTTTCGTTGGTGGGATGGATACACGTCCCAAAATGTTTTTATCTCAAATTTTTCGCTTTGAGCTCTGGCACCTCTACAAATCCCTACTTCCCTCTGCGAAGGGCCTTTCTTTTATTTTATGCAATTTTCATTTCGAACTTTGAGTCTCCATCTCTCATAAAAGCACCAACTAGGAGGCAATATGATCGTGCTCAAGTATTGGGTGTAGTTAATAATTGAGTGTGTTTCATGAATGGATCAATGTTTGAGCATGATGGGCTAGGGATAACTTGTTTTAGCATTGATATTTTGAAAGACATGGTTGCTTGTTGATATGCTTGAGTATCTAAATTATTATGTCAAAACTAGACTATTGCTTTGAATCACATAAAAGTCCAAATGTCCATGCTATAAAGAAAACAATATCATATGACTTGATCAACATCACTCCACATAAAAAATTCTGTTTTTATCACTTGCCTACTCGAGGACGAGTAGGAGTTAAGCTTGGGGATGCTAATACGTCTCCAACGTATCTATAATTTTTGATTGTTCCATGCTATTTTATTATCAATCTTGGATGTTTTATAATCATTTTATAGTCATTTTATATCATTTTTGGTGCTAACCTATTGACATAGTGCCAAGTGCCATTTGCTATTTTTTCCATGTTTTTTACATCGCAGAAAATCAATATCGAACGGAATCCAAATGCCACAAAACTTTATAGAGATTTTTATGGGCCAGAAGGAAGTCAATGGGCCCTGGTTGCCCTGGGGTGCCCCGAGGGAGGCACAACCCACCAGGGCGCGCCAGGAGGCCCAGGCGCGCCCTGGTGGGTTGTGCCCACCTCGGGTGCCCCCCGGACCGCCTCTTTGCTCTATAAATACCCCAAAAATACCAGAACCCTAGGGGAGTTGACGAAATATTCATCCAGCCACCGCAGAGTCTAGAACCACCAGATCCAATCTAGACACCATCATGGAGGGGTTCGCCACTTCCATTGGTGCCTCTCCGATGATGCATGAGTAGTTCTTTGTAGATCTTCGGGTCCGTAGTTAGTAGCTAGATGGCTTCATCTCTCTCTCTTGATTCTCAATGCAATGGTCTCTTGGAGATCCATATGATGTAACTCTTTTGCGTGTGTTTGTTGGGATCTGATGAACTTCGAGTTTATGATCAGATCTATGTTTTTATATCCATTAAATTATTTGAGTTTCTTTGATCTCTTTTATGCATGATCTCTTATAGCCACTTATTTCTTCTCCAATATTTGGGTTTTGTTTGGCCAACTTGATCTATTTATCTTGCAATGGGATGAGGTGCTCGGTAGTGGGTTCGATCTTACTGTGCTTGATCCCAGTGACAGAAAAGGAACCGACACGTTTGTATCGTTGCTACTATGGTTAAAAAGATGAGATCTATATCTACCGCCATATAGATAAATGGATCTTGTCTACATCATGTCATCATTCTTATTGCATTACTCTGTTTTTTCATGAACTTAATACACTAGATGCATGCTGGATAGCGGTCGATGTGTGGAGTAATAGTAGTAGATGCAGCCAGGAGTCGGTCTACTAATCTTGGATGTGATGCCTATGTAATGATCATTGCCTGGATATCATCATAATTATTTGAAGTTGTATCAATTGACCAACAGTAATTTGTTCACCCACCGCTTGCTATTTTTCTCGAGAGAAGCCACTAGTGAAACCTATGGCCCCCGGGTCTTCTTTCTCATATATTTGCCTTGCGATCTACTTTTGCTTTGCATTTTTATTCAGATCTATTAAACCAAAAAATACAAAAATGCCTGTAGCGACCCGACCTCAAACGGTCAAGCCTCTGTGTATCTGTGCCATCCCTGGATCGGTATGTTGTCACACACAGTACATAAATGTATATATCAAAATGCAATCACATGTATAAATAACATAAAACCGATATATACCTCATAAGTCTCAGCGGAAACAAACGAACGGGTGTGGAGTCCCATCAACGCCAATGGCAAGTTGAGTGTAGATCATAACCCTACAACGTAACTCTTACTCGTCATAGAAATTCCTGCAACATAAGATGTTGCAGCCCTGTAGGTCAGTACATTGAATGTACTGGCAAGTCACATCATAAGAATAATGAACCTATTTGTACATGCAATTTGGCTGGTGGGAAGCTCTAAGTTTAGTTTTTGCATAAAGCTAGTTTTTTCCTAGAATAAAAGATATTAGTCTACCACTACTGTATAGCATAGGATGAGTTTGTAAACCCAACTCAATCCATTCCCAAAGTTTCATTTAAAACCCAACTGTTTAATTAAGAGTGATGAGATCTCCCAGCATTACCACGACTAGATGCTCAAGTTGTCCGTAACCAGGGACACGGCTAATCGATTAGGTTTTAACACTCTGCAGAGGTTTGCGCACCTTTCCCCACAAGACTCGATTGCCTCCCTTGAAGTTCTCGCACTGCCTAGTGTTTGAGAACAAGATGACTGAGACATAGTCTTTCGAAAATGTTCCCCCTTAACCCACGAATAGGCCGGTACACTTACATCATTCTACATCTACTAGCCCATCCCGGAAGGGGTCACACTAACTACTAAACTAAGCCAGAGCCCATATTGGCTTGTCACTGCATAAGTAAGCTTCTAGACATGAGAATACGATTGATCTCTTTAAGCCTGGGCGGCCGACCACTAGTGGTGCACCACCATGGATTAACCATGCATGCTCCCACTGTACTTCGCCACCATTCAAACCAAATACCGCCCAGGTAGTTCATTTACAAGTCTTCGTCATAATTACTACTTTGTCACTCATGTCTCACCATGTTCGCTTCCCAAACCACATCTACATTTAACGAGGCAAAAATAAACTTACACGATGGTGACAAGGATGTATAGGTCAGACCTACCTCAAATGAACTACTAGGTAACTGCATAGCCATCTAGCAGCAAAAAATCCTACCATGCAATCCTACCACAAAAGGACTAAGTGCATAATATAAACATGGGTAATTGAAGGAATGATCAAATGTGAACTTTCCTGGTAATAGTTGATGAAGATTATATCGCTCTCCAAAATTTACTTATTAGAACTATTCGTCACTCTCCGATGACAATCTATAAAGACAAACATTGCATTCACATAAGCAATCATTTCAGAGAACCAAAATGACATGCACAACAAAAAGACCCAGAGAAACCAAATAAAAATCCAACACACTCAACTATCACAAAATTTCTAAGTGCAACACAACATAGACATGGGGTTCAAAATTTGTGATGTGAAGCATAATGCATACAAGGAATACGAGTAAAACTACTATGGACAGATCCTAAGTGTGTGAAAATTATGGTGGGAAAGGTCTAGGTGGTAGGGGTTGGCTACGGTGACGAAACGCAAAAAGAATCAACTTAATGGGAACTACAGTTTAGGAGATATGCCCAGTTGAAGTATGAATTCAAATCTGAATAAATTTCAAATTTGAATCTGGAAAAAGTTTAAAAACATGATGTTACTAGATAGATCTAAACATGACGAAGAATTTGCCGCTGGTTTCATCTAATTTGGATCTACGATTAAGATTTTGTGGCTAGTTGAAGTTGAGGGACTAATCTATAATTAAAACTACATCAACTAGGTCCCTGGCCATGTGGCGGCTCGTGGCTGACCAAGCAGCGTTCACTGCGGTGGCTATACGGCGAACGACCACTAAATAAGAAAAACAACTACCGTGGCTAAATAAAAAAGAAAACCGGAGACCGGTTTAACTAAAACCGTGGTTAACCGAAATAAAACAAAACTGATCTAATACTAAAAAATGAAACGAACAGGGTTCGTCTTACAGCGGGAGACGGCGGTGTTGAGCAGGGGCTCAGCGTCGTCGGGCGGTGGCTCCAGTGGGCTCCAGCGGTGGTGGAGGGGACGGGGAGGTGTGGCGCGGTGTGGGCAACGTGCTGTTGTGGTCGATGGGTGGCGGGGTGGCCGGTGACGAGCGGCGGGAGGCGGCGGCGTCCGGTGCTCCGACGGGCGTGGCGCATCGGGGCGGCGGCTCCGGCGACCTAGAGGGCAACAGAAGGTGTCAAAACGATGCAGCATGACGAGAGAAAATTATTGAAGGAAAGTGAAGTTTGGGGTGGTCTACGGGCGACTGGAAGGTCCGGCGACGAGCTCGGCTCTGACGAGATGCACACGATGATGGCGATGGCGAGGAGTGGCATGGGGAAGTGTGCTACCTCTTGAGCACTTGCATTGGTTTTCCCTTGAATAGGAAAGGGTGATGCAGCTGAGTAGCGTAAGTATTTCCCTCAGTTTTTGAGAACCAAGGTATCAATCCAGTAGGATGCCACGCACAAGTCCCTCGTACCTACACAAACAAATAAATCCTCGCAACCAACGCGATAAGGGGTTGTCAATCCCTACACGGACACTTACGAGAGTGATATCTGATAGATATGATAAGATAATATTTTTGGTATTTTTATGATAAAGATGCAAAGTAAAATAAAAGGCAAAGGAAATAACTAAGTATTGGAAGATTAATATGATGGAAGATAGACCCGGGGGCCATAGGTTTCACTAGTGGCTTCTCTCGAGAGCATAAGTATTCACGGCGGGTAAAAAAATTACTATTGAGCATTTGACAGAATTGAGCATAGTTATGAGAATTTCTAGGTATAATCATGTATATAGGCATCACGTCCGAGACAAGTAGACCGACTCCTGCCTGCATCTACTACTATTACTACACACATCGACCGCTATCCAGCATGCATCTAGAGTATTAAGTTCAAGAGAACAGAGTAATGCTTTAAGCAAGATGACATGATGTAGAGGGATAAACTCATGCAATATGAAATAAACCCCAACTTGTTATCCTCGATGCCATCAATACAATACGTGCCTTGCCACCCCAACTGTCACTGTGAAAGGACACCGCAAGATTGAACCCAAAGCTAAGCACTTCTCCCATTGCAAGAAAGATCAATCTAGTAAGCCAAACCAAACTGATAATTCGAAGAGACTTGCAAAGATAACCAATCATACATAAAAGAATTTAGAGAAGATTCAAATATTGTTCATAGATAAACTTGATCATAAACCCACAATTCATCGGTCTCAACAAACACATCGCAAAAGAAGATTACATCGAATAGATCTCCACAAGAGAGGGGGAGAACTTTGTATTGAGATCCAAAAAGAGAGAAGAAGCCATCTAGCTAATAACTATGGACCCGTAGGTCTGAGGTAAACTACTCACACTTCATCGGAAGGGCTATGGTGTTGATGTAGAAGCCCTCTGTGATCGATGCCCCCTCCGGTGGAGCTCCGGAAGAGGCCCCAAGATGGGATCTCGTGGATACAGAAAGTTACGGCGGCGGAATTAGGGTTTTGGTTCCGTATCTGGTAGTTTGGGGGTATGTAGGTATATATAGGAGGAAGGAGTACGTCGGTGGAGCAACAGGGGGCCCACGAGGGTGGAGGGTGCGCCCAGGGGGGTAGGCGCGCCCCCCTACCTCGTGGCCTCCTGGTTGATGTCTTGACGTAGGGTCCAAGTCCTCTGGATCATGTTCCCGAAAATCACGTTCCCGATGATTTCATTCTGTTTGGACTCTGTTTGATATTCTTTTTCTGCGAAACCCTAATATAGGAAAAAAATAGCAATTCTGGGCTGGGCCTCCAGTTAATAGGTTAGTCCCAAAATAATACAAAAGTGTATAATAAATCCCAATAATGTCCAAAACAAAATATAATATAGCATGGAACAATAAAAAAATATAGATACGTTGGAGACGTATCAAGCATCCCCAAGCTTAATTCCTGCTCGTCCTCGAGTAGGTAAATGATAAAAACAGAATTTTTGATGTGGAATGCTACTTGGCATAATTTCAATGTAATTCTCTTAATTGTGGCATGAATATTCAGATCCGAAAGATTCAATACAAAAGTTTAATATTGACATAGAAATAATAATACTTCAAGCATACTAACTAAGCAATTATGTCTCTTCAAAATAACATGGCGAAAGAAAGTTAACCCTACAAAATCATATAGTCTGGCTATGCTCCATCTTCACTACACAAATTATTCAAATCATGCACAAAAAGGGAGAAGATAGTCTCACATCAACTAGGCGTATCAACGGGCTATGGAGATGCCCATCAATAGATATCAATGTGAGTGAGTAGGGATTGCCATGCAACGGATGCACTAGAGCTATAAATATATGAAAGCTCAACAAAAAGAAACTAAGTGGGTGTGCATCCAACTTGCTTGCTCACGAAGACCTAGGGAATTTTGAGGAAGCCCGTCGTTGGAATATACAAGCCAAGTTCTATAATGAAAAATTCCCAAGTATATGAAAGTGATACCAAAGGAGACTCTCTATCATGAAGATCATGGTGCTACTTTGAAGCACAAGTGTGGAAAAAGGATAGTACTATTGCCCCTTTTTATTTTTTATTTTTTTGGCCTTTCTCTTTTTTTTATTTTTTTATTTGGGACAATACTCTATGAATGATGATCATCACACTTCTATTTATTCACAACTCAATGATTACAACTCGATACTGGAACAAAGTATGACTCTATATGAATGCCTCCGGTATTGTATCGGGATAGCAATGATGCATGAGTGACTTATATGAAACAATTATGAACGGTGGCTTTGCCAGTACTAAAATATCAACTACATGATCATGCAAAGCAATATGACAATGATGGAGCATGTCATGATAAATGGAACGGTGGAAAGTTGCATGGCAATATATCTCGGAATGACTATGGAAATGCCATGATAGGTAGGTATGGTGGCTGTTTTGAGGAAGGTATATGGTGGGTGTATGATACCGGCGAAAGGTGCGCGGTATTAGAGAGGCTAGCAATGGTGGAAGGGTGAGAGTGCGTATAATCCATGGACTCAACATTAGTCATAAAGAAATCACATACTTATTGCAAAAATCTATTAGTTATCGAATCAAAGTACTACACGCATGCTCCTAGGGGGATAGATTGGTAGGAAAAGACCATCGCTCGTCCCCGACCGCCTCTCATAAGGAGGACAATCAATAAATACATCATGCTCCGACTTCTTAACATAACGGTTCACCATACATGCATGCTACGGGAATCACAAACTTCAACACAAGCATTTCTCAAATTTAAAACTACTCAACTAGCATGACTCTAATATCACCATCTCCATATCTCAAAACATTTATCAAGTTTCAAACTTCTCATAGTATTCAACACACTCGTAAGAAATTTTTATTTATTAATCTTGAATGCCTCAAATGATTAAAGAAAATTACCATTCTGTTTTGTAGGACTCTCAAAATAATCTAAGTGAGGCATGAGAGAACAATAGTTTCTATAAAACAAATCCATCGATGTGCTCTAAAAGATATAAGTGAAGCACAAGAGCAAAAACTATATAACTCAAAAGATATAAGTGAAGCATATAGAATATTCTAATAATTTCCGAATCATGTGTGTCTCTCTCAAAAAGGTGTGTGCAGAAAGTATGATTGTGGAAAACTAACAAATTAAGACTCAAATAATACAAGACGCTCCAAGAAAAACACATATCATGTGGTAAATAAAAATATAGCTCCAAGTAAAGTTACCGATAGAAGTAGACGAAAGAGGGGATGCCTTCCAGGGCATCCCCAAGCTTTGGCTTTTAGGTGTCCTTAGATTATCTTGGGGGTGCCATGGGCATCCCCAAGCTTAGTCTCTTGCCACTCCTTGTTCCATAATCCATCAAATCTTTACCCAAAACTTGAAAACTTCACAACACAAAACATAAAGTAGAAAATCTCGTGAGCTCCGTTAGAGAAAGAAAACAAAACACCACTTCAAGGTACTGTAATGAACTCATTATTTATTTATATTGGTGTCAAACCTACTGTATTCCAACTTCTCTATGGTTTATAAACTATTTTAATAGCCATAGATTCATCAAAATAAGCAAACAACACACGAAAAATAGAATCTGTCAAAAACAGAACAGTCTGTAGTAATTTGTAGCTAACGCAAGATCTGGAACCCCAAAAATTCTAAAATAAATTTCTGGACATGAGGAATTTATCTATCAATCATCTGCAAAAATAATTAACTAAATATCACTTTCCAAATAAAAATGGCAGCAGTTCTCGTGAGCGCTAAAGTTTTTGTTTTTTACAGCAAGATTAACATGACTTTCCCCAAGTCTTCCCAACGGTTCTACTTGGCACAAAAACTAATTAAACACAAAAAACACAACGAAAACAGAGGATAGATAAATTATTTATTACTAAACAGGAGCAAAAAGCAAGGAATAAAAATAAAATTTGGTAGCCTCCTGACAAGCACTATCGTTTAACGCCCCTAGCTAGGCATAAAAAGCAAGGATAGATCTAGGTGTTTCCATCTTTGGTAGGCAATCCATAAGTGGCTCTCATAATAGATTCATAAGGTAATTTAATTTTCTTTCTAGTGGAGAGTTCCATGCCTTTCCTTAACAGAAATTGGAATCTAATATTCCCTTCCTTCATATTAATAATTGCACCAATCGTTCTAAGGAAAGGTCTACCAAGAATAATAGGACATGAAGGATTGCAATCTATGTCAAGAACAATAAAATCTACGGGCACATAATTCCTATTTGCAACAATAAGAACATCATTAATTTCTTCCCATAGGTTTCTTAATAGTGGAATCTGCAAGGTGCAAGTTTAAAGAGCAATCATCACAATCATGGAAACCTAACAAATCACATAAAGTCTTTGGAATCGTGGAAACACTAGCGCCCAAATCACACAAAGCATAGCATTCATGATCTTTAATTTTAATTTTAATAGTAGGTTCCCACTCATCATAAAGTTTTCTAGGGATAGAAACTTCCAACTCAAGTTTTTCTTCATAAGATTGCATCAAAGCATCAACGATATGTTTAGTAAAAGCTTTATTTTGACTATAAGCATGTAACACCCCGGATGTAATTTACCTTATATGTATTCCAACTCTTGCCGTTTCCGGCACTAAGTTATTTCATTTCGTCATTGTCGGGTTTTTGTCTCCGTGTGTTGTTGTCTTTGTCATGCATCTCATATCATGTCATCGTGTGCATTGCATTTGCATACGTGTTCGTCTCATGCATCCGAGCATTTTCCCCATTGTCCGTTTTGCATTCCGGCGCTCCTATGTCCTCCGGTGGTCCTTTCTACCTCTTTTCGTGTGTGGGCGTTAAACATTTCCGGATTGGACCGAGACTTGCCATGCGGCCTTGGTTTACTACCGGTAGACCGCCTGTCAAGTTTCACGCCATTTGGACTTCGTTTGATACTCCAACGGTTAACCGAGGGACCGAAAAGGCCTCGTGTGTGTTGCAGCCCAACAGCCTTCCAATTTGGCCCAAAACCCACCAAAAACTCCTCCATCGTCTAGAGCGCTCGGTCATGATCGCGTGGCGGAAAACCGCACCTCATTTGGAGCTTCCTAGCTCCCTCTACCTCTATAAATAGATCCCCTTTCTGAAATCTCGGGTCTCCTCTTCCCCAAAACCCTAAATTCCCATCTCCGCATCGGACAACGTCCGAGTTCGGCCAGACACGCCGCCGCCGCCGTCCGCGGCCACTGAGACGTCGCCACGTGGCAGGCGCCGCCACCCCGTGCCACTGGCCCGCGAGGCCCGGTTCGGGCCCCCGAGCCCATCGACCCCGTCGCCGCCTCCATCCTCGCCCGAGGCCGCGCCCGATCCCCGCCGCCTCTTTCCCGCCATCCGGCGCCGCCGCACCTCCGCGGGCAGTTCTCCGGAGACCGCTGCCTCGCCCTTCGACCAGCGGCCGCCGCCCCTTCGCCGACCCGCTCCGGCGCCGCCCGCTGGCAGCCTCGTCCGCCGCCCCGCGCCAGGATCCGGCCGGATCCGGCGAGATCCGGCCCGGATCCGCCATCTCCGGCGAGATCCACCTCTCTTCCCGCCATCTCCGGCGAGAACCGTGCCGGTGAACCTCGGATTCCGTGCCGTTGACTTTTACCTCGAGGGTATAATTTTCCTATGTCCTGAGATTTCCTGATTCATATGCATTTTTCATCGCATCACAACTTCCTCACCGTGGCTCCGATTCGTGCGAGTAGAATATCAAAATGTTTGCCTCGACGAGTAAATCATTTCATCTCATTGCATCATTTTCATTTGAGCTCATCTTGATGCCCGAAATTCTGTTGGAAGAGGGCTATGTGATGAATTTGTCAGATCTGTTTCAGCAAATGGCTTTTTGTCATTTTTTGCCATGATTAATGTGTGCATGCTATGATCCTGAGCTCTACATGTGTTTTGTAGAATGCCATGCCATCTTTATAGGGGTGTATGCCATGTATTTTTGTGATATTTGTGGTGACTAGCACAAGCTTGCAAAGTAGCATAAGCGTTGATGCTGATTTCAGGGACTTAGAATTTCACCAAGTCCTTGTCCTGATTTTGTTGTTATGCCATATGTTCATGTTGTTTCCTAGTGATCCATGCCTCTTTTGAGGATGATCAGTAAGGATGTTGTGTTAACATTGTGGTGCTCTATCCATCCATGTCTTAGTTTGCATTTATGGAGCACCCTAGCTTGAGTCAATCGAGCTCTACTTTTGCTATAAAGTGATCCTGGCAGATTGTTGACATGTTTAGCGATTTTGCCGAGGATGTTGCTATTGATCCGTGCATGGTATGTTGTTGTTCTTGCCATGTCTAGCTCCTATGTCATGTATTCTTCATGGGGTATGCTTAGTTTGTCATGCCATGCTCTATAGTGAGTGCATCGAGCTCGTAAACATGCCTACTTGTTAACTATTTTGCATGCTCCAGTTTTTCACTAAGTCTGAATATGTTTGTGTTTTTGCTATGTTCACATGCTTGCAATTGAATTTTATGATCCCATTTGGCTCAAGGTCACTAAGGGACTTTTGTTAAGTGCTTTTAGTAGATTCATGCCATGCCTTTCTTTGCCATGTTAAGTTCCTGTAACATATAGTTTTCATGCTCTAAAGTGTGCTTCCTGATGATAAATTCCAGACTTGTGTTAATTTCACTAAGTCTGAAACCTGTTATCATTTGCACTTTTGCCATGCTTGTTTGAACCTGTTAATAGATAAACTAGCCATAGCTCAGTGTTCATCTTTTGTCATGCATCATGAGTGGATCCCTGACATGTATTTTGTTGTCATGTTTGAGTGATGTAGCATATATATCTTGATGCATTTAGTTGGTCACTTGCTCATTATCGCAGACCGGTGCCATATTTGTTTTGCTTGCCATTTCCAAACCGTGCATCTGATTCCGGTGATATTTATATCGATTTCAACCGAAATCACTCCACCTTTCCCGTGGCACTCTTGGATTTCCATGTTGAGGCCAGGTTCTATCGTTCCTTTGTCAATCTAGCATATGCATCACATACCGCATCCCGCATATCATACCATGTTAGCATCATCTTGTTTGAGCATTGCACGTGGTTGATTGTGTTCCGTTTGCTAGTTGTTCTTGTTTGGGTAGAGCCGGGAGACGAGTTCATGAACGAGGAGCCCGTTGAGTTCTCTTACGAGGATCAAGTCAACTCTGACAACTTTGCAGGCAAGATGACCATACCCTCGAAATCACTTCTATCTTGGCTTGCTAGATGCTCGCTCTTTTGCTATGCCTATGCTATGACACCTACCACTTGATTATCATGCCACCCATATTGCCATGTCAAACCTCTAACCCACCATGTCCTAGCAAACCGTTGTTTGGCTATGTTACCGCTTTGCTCAGCCCCTCTTATAGCGTTGCTAGTTGCAGGTGAAGGTTGGAGATCGTTCCTTGTTGGAACATTGTTTATTGTTGGGATATCACAATATTATCTTGTTTATCTTAATGCACCTATATACTTGGTAAAGGGTGGAAGGCTCGGCCTTATGCCTAGTGTTTTGTTCCACTCTTGCCGCCCTAGTTTCCGTCATATCGGTGTTATGTTCCCGGATTTTGTGTTCCTTACACGGTTGGGTTATAATGGGAACCCCTTGACAGTTCGCCTTGAATAAAACTCCTCCACCAATGCCCAACCTTGGTTTTACCATTTGCCACCTAACCTCTTTTTCCCTTGGGTTTCCGGAGCCCAAGGGTCATCTTTATTTAAACCCCCCCCCCCGGGCCAGTGCGCCTCTGAGTTTGGTCCAAACTAGAGCCCCTTGCAGCGCCACCTCGGGGAAACTCGAGGGCTGGTTTTAGTTGTACAGATTGCTTATCTGTGTGTGCCCTGAGAACGAGATATGTGCAGCTCCTATCGGGATTTGTCGGCACATTCGGGCGGTGTTGCTAGACTTGTTTTACCATTGTCGAGGATGTCTTGTAACCGGGATGCCGAGTCTGTTCGGATTGTCTTGGGAGAAGGAATATCCTTCGTTGACCACGTGAGCTTGTGATGGGCTAAGTTGGGACTTCCCTACAGGGATTTGAACTTTCGAAAGCCGTGCCCGCGGTTATGGGCATATGGGAATTTGTTAATGTCTGGTTGTAGATAACATGAAACTTAACTTAATTAAAATGAACCAACCGCATGTGTTACCGTGATGGTCTCTTCTCGGCGGAGTCCGGGAAGTGAACACGGTGTTGGAGTAATGCTTGACGTAGGTTGTTCTAGGATCTCTTCTTGTTCATAGTGGTTCGACCGTGCCTTTGCCTTCTCTTCTCGCTCTCTTATGCGAATAGGTTAGCCACCAAACATGCTAGTCACTTGCTGCAGCTCCACATCATTCCTTACCTTACCTATAAGCTTAAATAGTCTTGATCGCGAGGGTGCGAGATTGCTGAGTCCCCGTGACTCACAGATGTAGGGACCGACGATACAGTTCCAGATGACATGACCGAGCTCAAGTGGGAGTTCGATGAAGACTCCCGCCGTTACTATGTGTCTTTCCCAGATGATCAGTAGTGGTGCCCAGTTGGGGCGATCGGGGACTTTGTCGCATGTGGGGTTGATCTTTATTTTGGCACCGTAGTCGGACCATGAGTGTATTGGATGATTGTAATTTTATTCATGTATTTGTGTGACGTGGCGAGTGTAAGCCAACTATGTATCCTTTCCCCTTTTATATATTTACATGGGTTGTTGTGAAGATTACCTTAGTTGCGACATTGCTTTCAATGCGGTTATGCCTCTAAGTCGTGCTTCGACACGTAGGAGATATAGCCGCATCGAGGGCGTTACAAAGCATGAGGAATATTTAGCACGGATTGAAACAAGGAAATACAATCTATAAAAGAGCAATTGTCATAATTAAATTCCTTGAAATCCAAAATAGTGGGTTCATCAATATTTAAAGTTTTGACTTCTTCAATCCCACTTTTGACAATTTTAGCATCAAGACCTAAAGACTCCGAATTTTTGTAACGCCGTCTAGGTAAAGGTGGATCATATTCAGTCCCATTATTATCAAGATTCATATTGCAAAACAAAGATTTAATAGGGGACACATCAATAACTATTAGATCTTCATCTTTATTATCATGGAAACTAGAAGAACAAGCTTTTATAAAAGAAATCTTTCTTAGCACGCATCCTAGCGGTTCTTTCTTTGCAATCATCAATGGAAATTATCATGGCTTTGAGAGACTCATTGATATCATGCTTAGGTGGAATAGAGCTATGTTTCAAAGAATCAACATCAAGAGAAATTCTATCAACGTTCCTAGCTAACTCATCAATCTTAAGCAATTTTTCTTCAATCAAAGCATTGAAATTCTTTTGTGAAGTAATAAATTCTTTAATATTAGATTGAAAATTGGAGGGCACCTTATTATAATTTCCATAAAAATTGTTGTAGGAATTACCATAATTATTAGAGGAATTACTAGGATACGGTCTAGGGTTAAAGTTTCCACTATATGCGTTGTTACCAAAATTGTTCCTACCAACAAAATTCACATCCATAGATTAGTTTATTATCAATCAAAGTAGACAAAGGCATATCATTAGGATCATAAGAAACACTTCTATTAGCAAATAATTTAATAAGTTCATCCATCTTTCCACTCAAAACATTAATTTCTTCTATCGCATTCACTTTCTTATTAGTAGATCTTTCTGTGTGCCATTGAGAATAATTAACCATTATATTATCTAGGAGTTTAGTAGCTTATCCTAAAGTGATTTCCATAAAAGTGCCTCCCACGGCCGAATCTAAAAGATTTCTAGAAGCAAAATTCAACCCGGCGTAAAATTTTTGTATAATCATCCACAAATTCAAACCATGCGTAGGGCAATTACGTATCATTAATTCCATCCTCTCCCAAGATTGTGCAACATGTTCATAATCAAGTTGCTTAAAATTCATAATATCGTTTCTAAGAGAGATGATCTTAGCGGGAGGAAAATACTTAGAGATAAAAGCATCTTTGCACTTATTCCACGAATCAATACTATTTTTAGGCAAAGACGAAAACCAAGCTTTAGCACGATCTCTAAGTGAAAAAGGAAATTGCTTCAATTTAACAATATCATTATCCACATCTTTCTTCTTTTGCATATCACACAAATCAACAAAGCTATTTAGATGGGTAGCGGCATCTTCACTAGGAAGGCCGAAAAACGGATCTTTCATGACAAGATTCAGCAAGGCAGCATTAATTTCACAAGATTCAGCATCGGAAAGAGGAGCAATCGGAGTGCTAATAAAATCATTGTTGTTGGTATTGGTAAAGTCACACAATTTAGTGTTATCATGAGCCATCGTGATAAGCAAGCAATCCAACACACAAGTGAACGAGGAACGGGGAAAAAGAGGCAAATAGAGAAAGAGAGAGAGGATAGAGAGAGAGGGCGAATAAAACGGCAAGGGTGAAGTGGGGGAGAGGAAAACAAGAGGCCAATGGAAAATAATGGAATGCGGTAGATAAGGGTTGTTAACGGTACTTGGTATGTTGACTTTTGCGTAGACCTCCCCGGCAACGGCGCCAGAAATCCTTCTTGCTACCTCTTGAGCACTTGCGTTGGTTTTCCCTTTAAGAGGAAAGGGTGATCCAGCAGAGTAGCGTAAGTATTTCCCTCAGTTTTTGAGAACCAAGGCATCAATCCTGTAGGATGCCACGCACGAGTCCCTCGTACCTACACAAACAAATAAATCCTCGCAACCAACACGATAAGGGGTTGTCAATCCCTACACGGTCACTCACGAGAGTGATATCTGATAGATATGATAAGATAATATTTTTGGTATTTTTATGATAAAGATGCAAAGTAAAATAAAAGGCAAAGGAAATAACTAAGTATTGGAAGATTAATATGATGGAAGATAGACCCGGGGGCCATAGGTTTCACTAGTGGCTTCTCTCGAGAGCATAAGTATTCACGACAGGTAAACAAATTACTGTTGAGCAATTGACAGAATTGAGCATAGTTATGATAATATCTAGGTATGATCATGTATATAGGCATCACGTCCGAGACAAGTAGACCGACTCCTGTCTGCATCTACTTCTATTACTCCACACATCAACCGCTACCAGCATGCATCTAGAGTATTAAGTTCAAGAGAACAGAGTAACGCTTTAAGCAAGATGACATGATGTAGAGGGATAAACGCGTGCAATATGAAATAAACCCCAACTTGTTATCCTTGATGGCAACAATACAATACGTGCCTTGCTTCCCCTACTGTCACTGGGAAAGGACGCCGCAAGATTGAACCCAAATCTAAGCACTTCTCCCATTGCAAGAAAGGTCAATCTAGTAGGCCAAACTAAATTGATAATTCGAAGAGACTTGCAAAGATAACCAAACATACATAAAAGAATTCAGAGAAGATTCAAATATTGTTCATAGATAAACTTGATCATAAACCCACAATTCATCGGTCTCAACAAACACACCGCAAAAGAAGATTACATCGAATAGATCTCCACAAGAGAGGGGAAGAACTTTGTATTGAGATCCAAAAAGAGAGAAGAAGCCATCTAGCTAATAACTATGGAACCGTATGTCTGAGGTAAACTACTCACACTTCATCGGAAGGGCTATGATGTTGATGTAGAAGCCCTCCGTGATCGATGCCCCCTCCGGCGGAGCTTCGGAACAGGCCCCAAGATGTGATCTCGTGGATACAGAAAGTTACGGCGGCGGAATTAGGGTTTTGGCTCCGTATCTGGTAGTTTGGGGGTACGTAGGTATATATAGGAGGAAGGAGTGCGTCGTTGGAGCAACAGGGGGCCCACGAGGGTGGAGGGCACGCCCAGGGGGTAGGCGCGCCGCATACCTCGGGCCTCCTGGTTGATTTCTTGACGTAGGGTCCAAGTCCTCTGGATCATGTTCGTTCCGAAAATCACGTTCCCGAAGGTTTCATTCCATTTGGACTCCGTTTGATATTCTTTTTCCGCGAAACCCTAAAATAGGCAAAAAACAGCAATTTAGAAAACTTGGGAATCCTCACAAGCATTGCAGAACTTCTCTTCTCCACAAACTGGGTTCTGGTAAATCCATTGGTTCTGCAAGCCAAAGAAAACTCTATCGTTTCTTCACAACTCTCGGGTTTACGTAACCTCCTGTGAAATGTCTCCTGGTGAAATCACAACTGCTTCCAGAATTCTTTTCTTCAACAAGATTGTGCTTGTTCCTTTTAAATCCTAGGTCCTGTGGGTTATGGCCCACTTCAATACGTGTATATCTGTAACTCATCCTTGGAGTTACTATTGTTCCATATTCCAACATTATATCTCCTTTAAATCCAATAGTACTTCATTCCTTCATACTCTTGGGGTAACCATCATAACTAAAACCAAACTCCAACTCATTTGTCTAAACTCCACTCTATGGAATACATTTTTTTCCATTGGTCAAGTGTTCACACAGAAAAGTACCGCAATGCACTGGTTCATCCATAATTCATATTCTCTTCATATCAAATCCTTTATTATATCTTTAACGACTACTCAAAACTCAAATTTCAAAAGTACTATATTACAAAAGCTGACATCCACATAGTTTGGTATGGTCAAGCATTACTTCCATCTTTATTCATTTTCACTACTTGAAGATGTTTTAGACCCACTGGAATTGTGCAATGTGATCCTTGAAATCATTGACCTTTTGCTTCATCGTGGTGGCCATGAGCTTCATCTCCATCATCTCTGCATGGTCCTTACTCTGGTATTCCTGAGTGTGACAGAGTCTTGCTTCAAGTATTTCTCCAATCTGATGTATGGCTTGCAAAGCAGCTTCACGAATAGAGTCGAAGAATGTTGCCCGTGGTACTCAAGAGATGAAAAAGTATTGACCTGTAGTCCTTGGGCAAACTCTCTTCACACGATGGAGGTGTACCTCCACATACCAAAGTTCAACTCCCTTCTCCATGAAAGGATAACCCTTGTAGACTGCATCTCCTTCAAAATTAATATGCTTCATCATGTCCTTCAGGATTTTTGGGTAATCCTGATCACTAGTCAGGGTCATGATCGTTTCTGGGCCCTTGAGAAAAGACTCGTAAAAGGTTGTCATCTGAAGGTATAAGATAGAAGGGGTACTCAGAATAATGTATGTATTTCCTCGGATGAAATGTGGTTGTTTTTCTGGGAAGAGTTGGGGGTCAGCTTGTCCGTGGGTTCAAGGTTTTAGTCTGGGTGAGATAGCGAGAGAGGTACTCACAATCAACAAACAACTCACGACACCTCATATGAGATTCCAAACATATCAACTTTTATTGCTTCACGAGCTATTACAGTTTCCATTTCATAACTCAACTCAACATCCCCGACGAAAATAAAAGTGTGTTCCACATTTATTACATGCTTTATTCCAAATATCAAGATCTCAACTACTCAGCTCAAGCTTTCCTTGGGTCTGAACATTCTCTGGCAAAATGTCCTACTCCTTTGCAATGTAAACAAATGACATCAAACAAATCTAGAGGCCTCTTGGTGGTTATCATGGCTCCTTGGGTCCTTGGCTTCCTTGCTGGGCATTTGCTAGCATAATGACCTAAATCCTTGCACCTGTAACAAGTGATATGACTCATGTCCTTTTCTGTAGAAATTGGGTTGTTCTGGGGATACATGCTCTTTCTCTTCCTTGACTTCTTTGTTCCGATCAATTCTTCTATCTCTTGGGGATCAAACTCCACTTCTTCTATCAGGAAGTCTCCCAGATACTCTTGGCTTTGCTTCGTGCAATATTGTGAAAAATGTCCTTATTCTCCACATGAATAGCAGGCATTGGAGTAAAATCTGTTTAGGCTCTCTCCATCAGGGTCGTCAACATCTTCCTTCATCACAGGTTCTTTTAAACTTTCCCTGAGGGCTTCTTTCATTGCTTCCTTCTGCTGCTTGGTAATTTCTTATACCTTGGGGTAAATATGACACTAGGCAAGGTAGTGTGTAGTTCCTTCACACAAGAAACAAGTAACCTGCCTAGTTGGGCATTCTTCCACTTTGTGATTTCCTTCACAATGAGGGCATCCATCCTTGTGTTCTTCATGGGTGTGTCCTATTTCTCCGCATATCTTGCAGGCACAAGGTTCCTTCATCAGTTTATCACCGTGCTTCCAGATAAGACGGGATCCCAATAGAGTCTTCTTCAATTCCTCCCAAGTTTTTGCCCCATTACATCCTTGTATGGCCTGATGCATTTTCCACCAGGTTGCAGCACTTTTTGTAAAGTACTGAAGAGCGTATTGAACCTCATAACTCCTTGCAACCAAATTGCTCCCGAAGTGATTCTCCATGTTTTGAATCCATAACTCTGCCTCCAACCGAGTGATCGGTCTAGAGAATACAAGTCCATCTTCATTCATCATCTATTGGGTCCAAGGGTTTTGGGATGAGATAAGAGGGATAGAGAGAGATACACACAATACACACAATATAGTTTTGAACATAAGTTTTATTTGTGGCTATCAGGAAAAACATCAAACAATGACAGCTCACAAACATCACATCTAACGTGAGTATACAGCAGGGGTTTGGTCCTCTAAAGTTCACATAAATCTTGGAATATGTCAGTGTCTTCAAATTCTTCAATTCTTTAGAGGCTTCGACTATTGTAGCTTCAATTCTTCTAGTGTATGGTGAAGTCTGATATCTTGTCATTCTCGGAGTGGCTCCAGTTCATCCTCCATGTGGTCCAAAGGGAACAGGGTATTGTCTAACTACAAAGGGAATATTTGATAAAGCTCAGAAAAGAAGAGAGGTAAATGATCTTTTGAAAATTAAGTTTTAAAGAAATCCTTTCCTGAGGGCCTTCCAGCTTCTAGGGGCACGTCCTATAGTCAACATGTGCTCTGATACCATCTTTGTAGCGACCCGGCCTCAAACGGTCAAGCCTCTGTGTATCTGTGCCATCCCTGGATCGGTATGCTGGCACACACAGTACATCAATGTATATATCAAAGTGCAATCACATGTATAAATAACGAAAAACTGATATATACCTCATAAGTCTCAGCAAAAACAAACGAACGGGTGTGGAGTCCCATCAACGCCAATGGCAAGTTGAGTGTAGACCATAACCCTACAACGTAACTCTTACTCGTCGTAGAAATTCCTGCAAGATAAGACGTTGCAGCCCTGTTGGTCAGTACATTGAATGTATTGGCAAGTCACATCATAAGAATAAATGAACCTACTTGTACACGCAATTCGGCTGGTGGGAAGCTCTAAGTTTAGTTTTTGCATAAAGGTAGTTTTTTCCTAGAATAAAATATATTAGTCTACCACTACTGTATAGCATAGGATGAGTTGGTAAACCCAACTCAATAGTACTCAAGGTGTGGCGCGGTGTGGGCGACGTGCTGGTGTGGTGGCTTTGCCACAAATACGATGTCAACTACATGATCATGCAAGGCAATATGACAATGATGAAGCGTGTCATAATAAACAGAACGGTGGAAAGTTGCATGGCAATATATCTCGAAATGGCTATGGAAATGCCATAATAGGTAGGTATGGTGGTTGTTTTGAGGAAGGTAAATGGTGGGTTTATGGTACCGGCCAAAGTTGTGCCGTACTAGAGAGGCTAGCAACGGTGGAAGGGTGAGAGTGCGTATAATCCATGGACTCAACATTAGCCATAAAGAACTCACATACTTATTGCAAAAATCTACAAGTCATCAAAACCAAGCACTACGCGCATGCTCCTAGGGGGATAGATTGGTAGGAAAAGACCATCGCTCATCCCCGACTGCCACTCATAAGGAAGACAATCAAAGAATTACCTCATGCTTGAAATTTGTTACACAACGGTTACCATACGTGCATGCTATGGGACTTGCAAACCTCAACACAAGTATTTCTCAAATTCACAATTAATCTATTAGTATGACTCTAATATCACCATCCTCATATCTCAAAAAAATCATCAAGCATCAAACTTCTCATTGTATTCAACGCACTTTATATGAAAGTTTTTATTATAACTATCTTGGATGCCCATCACATTAGGACTAGTTTTATAGCCATCACAAATTATCATGCTGTTCTAAAAGACTCTCAAAATAATATAAGTGAAGCATGAGAGATCAATAATTTATATAAAATAAAACCACCACCATGCTCTAAAAAGTTATAAGCGAAGCACTAGAGCAAAATTATCTAGCTCAAAAGATATAACTGAAGCACATAGAGTATTCTAATAAATTCCGATTCATGCATGTCTCTCCCAAAAGGTGTGTAAAGAAAGGATGACTGTGGTAAAATAAAAAGAAAAGACTCAAATCATACAAGACGCTCCAAGCAAAACACATATCATGTGGTGAATAAAAATATAGCCTCAAGTAAAGTTACCGATAGACGAAGATGAAAGAGGGGATGCCTTCCGAGGCATCCCCAAGCTTAGGCTTTTGGTTGTCCTTGAATTTTACCTTGGGGTGCCTTGGGAATCCCCAAGCTTAGGCTCTTGCCATTCCTTATTCCAAAATCCATCAAATCTTTACCAAAAAACTTGAAAACTTCACAACACAAAATTTCAATAAAAAATCTCATGAGCTCCGTTAGTATAAGAAAATAAACCACCACTTAAGGTACTATAATGAACTCATTCTTTATTTATATTGGTATTAAACCTACTGTATTCCAACTTCTCTATGGTTCATACCCCCCGATACTACTCATAGATTCATCAAAATAAGCAAACAACATGCGAAAAACAGAATCTGTCAAAAACAGAACAATCTGTAGCAATCTGGAGGTTTCGAATACTTCTGAACTCCAAAAATTCTTAAAAATTAGGAAGACCAGGATAAGAATTATATTGATCTACTGCAGTTGGAATTGGTATTTTATCGCTCTCTGGTAAAAAATGATAATTATTTTCGTGAGCGCATACTTTCTGTTTTTATCAGCAAGATCAAACAACAATCACCCAAGAAGATCCTAAAGGCTTTACTTGGAACAAACACTAATTAAAACATAAAAAACAATCATAACTGAAGCTAGATGAATTATTTATTACTAAATATGAACAAAAATCAAAGAACAAAAATAAAATTGGGTTGCCTCCCAACAAGCGCTATCGTTTAACGCCCCTAGCTAGACATAAAAACAAGAATAGATCTAGGTATTGCCATAATAATGATAGGGC
This sequence comes from Triticum urartu, assembly GCF_003073215.2. Lineage (NCBI taxonomy): Eukaryota > Viridiplantae > Streptophyta > Magnoliopsida > Poales > Poaceae > Triticum > Triticum urartu. The sequence continues at coordinate 416,132,779 of NC_053024.1, forward strand.
AAATCGCGAAAATTCATCTCATACTCCCTACGTTCAACAACAAGTTTTCTTTTTGGTAGGAAAAAGTAATCAAAAGGGCTAAATTTGATGGGACAAAAGTCCCCAAGATCAAGCTTGGGAGGTGTTGGTCCTCCTTTGGCCCCTCACATTGCACAACCAATTCATCATTATAAGCATTCTTTTGGCAAAAAGTCATGAGCCTTTGTTCAAGAGAAAAACCTAATCCATTGTTCTGAATAGCAAAATTATCATTAAGTTCAGAAATCCTGTCAACTAGAACATCGGTCGGAACCTTTTTTCTAAGGTTTTCATTATAAGCAACATGATCTAAAGATCGTAAACGTATTATGTCTTCTTGATTAAAAAGGATTACTTCTATGGGAGGACGGCCAGCATCCACCCTATAATGCGCAAAAATTTCGTTGGCCAATTTTATTATAAATCTGAACTCATGTGCTAAAAATATGGTAGTTGCTCGCTTAACAGAAGAATGCTCAATATTGGAAAATTCTAGAAAAATCCTTTGTATGGAAGGATGCATGTGGATAAATTGTCTTTCAAGTTCAACCATGAGCAATGATATAGCATCCGCAAGACTACTAGTTCTATGAAGAATAAACCCACCCATAGTGGGTAAAGCACGGGCGCAAGTAAAGAAATCTTGAATAACTCCTTTTCCAATAATATTACCACTACCAATCCGAAACTTTTTTGTGTGTAAAATAGTAGGTTCTTTATGAGGATTATCAAAAGCATCAAAGTTTCCCACATCGTTACTACTATCCTTTTCAACGATAACCTCCCCAGTTTCAGACATGATGGCAACAAACCGCAATAAGAACGAACACACAAGAGGCCAGCGGAAAGAGACGAATGGAAGAGGGGCGAAGAAAAGGCAAAGGTTTTCAAAAATCGTTCTAGAAGTGGGGGAGAGGAAAACGAGAGGCGAATGGCAAATAATGTAATGCGAGGGAGAAGAGTTTATGATGGGTACTTGGTATGTATTGACTTGGCGTAGATCTCCCCGGCAACGGCGCCAGAAATCCTTCTTGCTACCTCTTGAGCATGTGTTGGTTTTCCCTTGAAGAGGAAAGGGTGATGCAGCAAAGTAGCATAAGTATTTCCCTTAGTTTTGAGAACCAAGGTATCAATCCAGTAGGAGAAAACACACAAGTCACCTAGTACCTGCACAAACAATCAAGAACCTTGCAACCAACACGATAAAGGGCTTGTCAATCCCTTCACGGTCACTCGCAAAAGTGAGATCTGATAAAGATAGTAAAGTAAATATTTTTGGTATTTTTGTTGTATAGATTGGAAATTATAGATTGGAAAATAGTAAACGAGATGCGGTGTAAATAAAAGAGATGCAATATAATAAGAAAGAGACCCGGGGCCATAGGTTTCACTAGTGGCTTCTCTCAAGATAGCATGTATTACGGTGGGTGAAAAATTACTGCCGAGCAATTGATAGAAAAGTGCATAGTTATGAAGATATCTAAGGCAATGATCATGAATATAGGCATAGTAGACCGAAAAGATTTTGCATCTACTACTATTACTCCACACATCGACTGCTATCCAGCATGCATCTGGAGTATTAAGTTCATAAGAACAGAGTAACGCATTAAGCAAGATGACATGATGTAGAGGGATAAACTCAAGCAATGTGATATAAACCCCATCTTTTTATCCTTGATGGCAACAATAAAATACGTGCCTTGCTGCCCCTGCTGTCACTCGGAAAGGACACCGCAAGATTGAACCCAAAGCTAAGCACTTCTCCCATTGCAAGAAAGATCAATCTAGTAGGCCAAACCAAACTGATAATTCGAAGAGACTTGCAAAGATAACCAATCATACATAAAAGATTTCAGAAAAGAATTAAATATTGTTCATAGATAAACTTAATCATAAACTCGCAATTCATCGGATCTCGACAAACACACCACAAAAAGAGTTACATCACATAGATCTCCAAAAAGATCGAGGAGAACATTGTATTGAGATCCAAAGAGAGAGAAGAAGCCATCTAGCTAATAACTATGGACCTGAAGGTCTGAAGTAAACTACTCACACATCATCAGAGAGGCTATGGTGTTGATGTAGAAGCCCTGCGTGATTGATTCCCCCTCCGGCGGAGCTCCGGAAAAGGCCCCAAGATGGGATCTCTTGGGTACAGAAGGTTGCGGCGGTGGAAATAGGGTTTCGTGGTGCTCCTGGATGTTTTTGAGGTATATGGATATATATAGTAGGAAGAAGTAGGTCGGTGGAGCTACGAGGGGCCATAGGTTTTACGAGACTGAGATCTGATAGAGATAATAATAATAAGATAAATATTTTTGGTATTTTTATGATAAAGATTGCAAATTAAAATAGATTAGAAACTTATATGATAAAAGATAGACCCGGGGGCCGTAGGTTTAACTAGTGGCTTCTATCAAGATAGCATAAGTATTACGGTGGGTGAACAAATTACTACCGAGCAATTGAAAGAAAATTGCATAATTATGAGAATATCTAGGCACGATCATGTATATAGGCATCACGTCCACGACAAGTAGACCGAAACGATTCTCCATCTACTACTATTACTCCACACATCGACCGCTATCCAGCATGCATCTGGAGTATTAAGTTCGTAAGAACGGGTTAACGCATTAGACAAGATGACATGATGTAGAGGGATAAACTCAAGCAATATGATATAAACCCCATCTTTTTATTACCTCCGTGATCGATTCCCCCTCTGGCAGATCATCGAAAGAGGCCCCAAGATGGGATCTCCGTTTGGTATTCCTTTTCTACGAAACTCTAAAATAGTAAAAAAAACAGAAACTAGCACTAGGCCTCCTGTTAGTAGGTTAGTCCCAAAAATAATATAAAAGAGCATATTAAAGCCCATTAAACATCCAAAACAGATAATATAATAGCATGGAACAATAAAAAATTATAGATATGTGGGAGACGTATCAGTCAGGAAACTTAACCATCTTTGATTAACGAGCTAGTCAAGAAGAGGCATACTAGGGACACTATGTTTTGTCTATGTATTCACACATGTATCAAGTTTCCGGTTAATGCAATTCTAGCATGAATAATAAACATTTACCATGATATAAGTAAATATAAATAACAACTTTATTATTGCCTCTAGGGCAAATTTCCTTTAGATTCCACTATTAAGAAACGCTTGGGTAGAATAAATGATGTTTCTTATTCCTGCAAATGGAATTATGTGCCCGTTGATTATAGTGTCCTTGATATTGATTGCAATCCATCTTGTCCCATAATACTTGGTAGGCCGTTCTTATGTACCATAGGTGCTATTATTGATATGAAAGAAGGGAATATAAGATTTCAATTTCTGTTAAAGAAGGGTATGGAACACTTTCTTAGCTAGAAAAAGAATTAAGCCACCATATGAATCTATTATGATGGCCTCCTATGGGATTAACTTGAAAGATTACAACACTTGAAACTATGCATTATGCCTAGCTAGGGGCGTAAAACAATAGCACTAGTTGGGAGGCAACACAATAGTTATCTTATTTTTCTAGTTATCTTACTATTTTTTGGTGTGCACACAATTATGCTACTATTATGGTTGTGTTTTTGTGCTTTGATTAATTTTTGTGCCAAGTAAAGCCTTTGGGATGATTTAGATGATAGTTGCTTTGATTCTGTAAAAAAATAGAAACTTTTGCGCCCAGTAGAAGAATTGCTGAGATTAGCTGGAGTGTCATAAAATTTTGAATGTTTTACACATGATTGATACACAAATATCCCATGCTTTCCTAATTTTTCAGAATTTTTGGAGATATGGAAGTAAGGTCATTGGTTGAATTATTACACACTATTATGTTTTTTACATATTCTGTTTCTGTTGCGTTGTTTGCTAGTTTTGGTAAATCTATGGATTGTATCGGGGGGTATAAGCCATGGTGAATTTACAAGACATTAGGTATAATTCAATAATAAAATATGAATGGGTTTACAACAACACCTAAAGTGGTGATTTGCTTGTTATACTAATGGATCTCTCGAAGGTTTTTGTTGATTTTTATGTGTTGAAGTTTTGAGTGAGATCATGATGCATGAAGGAATAAGGAGTGGCAAGAGCCTAAGCTTTGGGATGCCAGAGGCACCCAAGGCAATATCCAAGGACTCCCAAGCATCTAAGCTCGGGGATGCCCCAAAAGGAATCCCCTCTTTCTTCTACCAACTATTGGTAATATTACTTGGAAGTATATTTTTATTCATCACAGGATATGAGTTTTTCTTGGAGCATCATGTATTATATGAGTCTTTGCTTTGTTTTCTTTTTAGTTTGTCACACTCATCTTAGCTAGACACACCTTTTTGAGAGGTATACACATTATTCATGATTTGTTAGAATACTCTATGTGCTTCACTTATATCTTTTGAGGTAGTGAGTTGCTCTAGTGCTTCACTTATATTTTTTAGAGGACGGTGGTGGTTATATTTTTTTCAAAAATAGTTGCACTCCCATGCTTCACTTATATCTTTTTGAGAACTGATAATAGTAATGGCAATTAACACGGGTTATGAATTAGGTCCTAATATGATAGGTATTCAAGAGGGATATAATAAAAACTTTCATGTAGATCACTGAATATGATAAGTTTGATTCCTTGCAATAGTTTTGCGATATAAAGATGGTGATATGTGGGAGGTACTAGTGAATGATTGTGGTTTCGTAAGAATATTGGTGTTAAGGTTTGTGATTCCCGAAGCATGCACGTATGTTCTCTATTATGCTAAGAAGTTGGAGCATGATTTATTATTGAGTGTCTTTCTTTATGTGAAGGTCGGGGGCACGCGATGGTTAACTCCTACCAACCTCCTGAAGGAAATATGCCCTAGAGGCAATAATAAAGTTGTTACTTATATTTCCTTATATCCTGATAAATTTTTATTATTCATGCTAGAATTGTATTAACCAGAAACTTAGTACATGTGTGTGAATACATAGACAAACAGAGTGTCACTAGTATGCCTCTACTTGACTAGCTCGTTGAATCAATGATGGTTATGTTTCCTGGCCATAGACATGAGTTGTCATTTGATTAACGGGATCACATCATTGCAGAATGATGTGATTTACTTGACCCATCCGTTAGCTTTTCATAATGATCGTTTAGTTTGTTGCTATTGCTTTCTCCATATCTTATACATGTTCATATGACTATGAGATCATGCAACTCCCGAATACCGGAGGAACACTTTGTGTGCTATCAAACGTCACAACGTAACTGGGTGACTATAAAGATGCTCTACAGGTGTCTCTGATGGTGTTTGTTGAGTTGGCATAGATCGAGATTAGGATTTGTCACTCCGTGTATCGGAGAGGTATCTCTAGGCCCTCTCGGTAATGCACATCACTATAAGCCTTGCAAGAAATGTGACTAATGAGTTAGTTACGGGATGATGCATTACGGAATGAGTAAACAGACTTGCCAGTAACGAGATTGAACTAGGTATTGATATACCGACGACCGAATCTCGGGCAAGTAACATACCGATGACAAAGGGAACAACGCATATCGTTATGCGGTTTGACCAATAAAGACCTTCGTAGAATACGTGGGAGCCAATATGAACATCTAGGTTCCGCTATTGGTTATTGACCGGAGACGTGTCTCGGTCATGTCTACATAGTTCTCGAACCCGCAGGGTCCACACGCTTAACGTTCGGTGATGATCGGTATTATGAGTTTATGTGTTTTGATGTACCGAAAATAGTTTGGAGTCCCGGATGTGATCACGGACATGACGAGGTGTCTCTAAATGGTCGAGACATAAATATTGATATATTGGATGGCTATATTCGGACACGGAAGTGTTCCGGGTGATTTCGGAGAAAACCGGAGTGCCGGAGGGTTACCGGAACCCCACCCGGGGAACTAATGGGCCACATGGGCCTTAGTGGAGAGAGAGAGGGACCCGGCCAAGGCAGGGCCACGCGCCCCTCCCACTCTAGTCCGAATTGGACTAGCAAAGGGGGGCGGTACCCCCTTTCCTTCTCCCTTCTCCTCTCCTTCCTTCCCCCTTCCTCCTCCTAGTTGGACTAGGAAAGAGGGAGTCCTACTCCTACTAGGAGGAGGACTCCTCCACTCCTTGGCGCGCCCCAAGGGTCGGCCGGCTTCCCCCCTTTCTCCTTTATATACGAGGCAGGGGGGCACCCTAGGACACACAAGTTGATCATTGACCCCTTAGCCGTGTGCAGTGCGCCCCTCCACCATTATCTACCTCGGTCATATCATCGTAGTGCTTAGGCGAAGCCCTGCGCCGGTAGCATCATCATCACCATCATCACGCCATTGTGCTGACAAAGCTCTCCCTCGACACTCAGCTGGATCGAGAGTTCGTGGGATGTCACCAAGACGAACGTGTGCAGATCGCGGAGGTGTCGTACTTTCGGTACTAGGATCGGTTGGACCGCGAAGACGTATGACCACATCAACTGCGTTGTCATAACGCTTTTGCTTACGGTCTATGAGGGTATGTGGACAAAACTCTTCCCCTCTCATTGCTATGCATCACCATGATAGATCTTGCGTGTGCATAGGAATTTTTTTAAAATTTCTGCGTTCCCAACAGTGGCATCCGAGCCAGGTTTATGCGTAGATGTTATATGCACGAGTAGAACACAGAGGAGTTGTGGGCGTGGTATATACATATTTCTTGTCGTCACTAGTTGATTCTTGATTCGGTGGTATTGTTGGGTGAAGCGGCCCAGACCGACATTACGCGTACGCTTACGCGAGACTGGTTCTACCGACGTGCTTCGCACATAGGTGGCTGGTGGGTGTCAGTTTCTCCAACTTTAGTTGAATCGGATTCAATGAGCAGGGTTCTTTCTGAAGATCAAAAAGTAATCACTATACCGCGTTGTGGTTTTTGATGCGTAGGTAAGAACGATTCTTGCTCAACCCGTAGAAGCCACGTAAAACTTGCAACAACAAAGTAGAGGACGTCTAACTTGTTTTTCCAGGGCATGTTGTGATGTGATATGGTCAAGAAATGATGCTAAATTTATTGTATGAGACGATCATGTTTTGTAACATAGTTATCGGCAACTGGCAGGAGCCATATGGTTGTCGATTTATTGTATGAAATGCAATTGCCATATAAATTACTTTAATTTATCACTAAGCGGTAGCGATAGTCGTGGAAGTAATAGTTGGCGAGAGAACAACGATGCTTCGATGGAGATCAAGGTGTCAAGCCGGTGACGATGGTGATCATGACGGTGCTTTGGAGATGGAGATCAAAGGCACAAGATGATGATGGCCATATCATATCACTTATACTGATTGCATGTGATGTTTATCCTTTATGCATCTTATTTTGCTTAGTTCGGTGGTAGCATTATAAGATGATCTCTCACTAAATTTCAAGGTACAATTGTTCTCCCTGAGTATGCATCGTTGCTACAGTTCGTCGTGCTGAGACACTACGAGATGATCGGGTGTGATAAGCTCTACGTTCACATACAACCGGTGCAAGCCAGTTTTGCACATGCAGAATACTCGGGTTAAATTTGACGATCCTAGCATATGTAGATATGGCCTCGGAACACTTAGACCAAAAGGTCAAGCATGAATCATATAGTAGATATGATCAACATAGTGATGTTCACCATTGAAAACTACTCCATCTCACGTGATGATCGGACATGGTTTATTTGATATGGATCACGTGATCACTTAGATGATTAGAGAGATGTCTATCTAAGTGGGAGTTCTTAAGTAATTTGATTAATTGAACTTTAGTTTATCATGAACTTAGTACCTGATAGTATTTTGCATGTCTATGTTGTTGTAGATAGATGGCATGTGATGTTGTTCCGTTGAATTTAAATGCGTTCCTAGAGAAAGCTAAGTTGAAAGATGATGGTAGAAACTACTCGGACTGGGTCCGTAACTTGAGGATTATCCTCATTGCTGCACAGAAGAATTACGTCCTGGAAGCACCGCTAGGTGACAAACCCGCTGCAGGAGCAACGCCAGATGTTGTGAACACCTGGCAGAGCAAAGCTGATGACTACTCGATAGTTCAGTGTGACATCCTTTATGGCTTAGAACCGGGACTTCAACGATGTTTTGAACGTCATGGAGCATATGAGATGTTCGAGGAGTTGAAGTTAATATTTCAAGCAAATGCCCAGATTGAGAGATATGAAGTCTCCAATAAGTTCTAGAGCTGCAAAATGGAGGAGAATAGTTCTGTCAGCGAACATATACTCAGAATGTCTGGGTACCACAACCACTTGACTCAGTTGGGAGTTAATCTTCCTGATGATAGTTTCATTGACAGAGTTCTTCAATCACTTCCACCAAGCTACAAGAGCTTCATGATGAACTATAAAATGCAAGGGATGGATAAGACGATTCCTGAGCTCTTCGCAATGCTAAAGGCTGTGGAGGTAGAAATCAAGGAGCATCAAGTGTTGATGGTCAATAAGACCACTAGTTTCAAGAAAAAGGGTAAAGGGAAGAAGGGGAACTTCAAGAAGAATAGCAAGCCAGTTGCTGCTCAAGTGAAAAAACCCAAGTTTGGACCTAAGCCTGAGACTGAGTGCTTCTACTGCAAAGGGACTGGTCACTAGAAGCGTAACTGCCCCAAGTATATGGCGGAGAAGAAGGATGGAAAAGTGAAAAGTATATTTGATATACATGTTATTGATGTGTACCTTACTAATACTCGCAGTAGTGCCTGGATATTTGATACTGGTTTAGTTGCTAATATTTGCAACTCGAAACATGGGCTATGGATTAAGCAAAGATTGGCTAAGGATGAGGTGACGATGCGCGTGGGAAATGGTTCCAAAGTCGATATGATCGCCGTCGGCACGCTACCTCTACATCTACCTTCGGGATTAGTTTTAGACCTAAATAATTGTTATTTGGTGCCGTCGTTGAGCATAAAAATTATATCTAGATCCTGTTTGACGCGAGACGGTTATTCATTTAAATCAGAGAATAATGGTTGTTCTATTTATATGACTAATATCTTTTACGGTCATGCACCCTTGATGAGTGGTCTATTTTTACTAAATCTTGAGAGTAGTGATACACATGTTCATAGTATTGAAGCTAAAAGATGCAGGGTTGATAATGATAGTGCAACTTATTTGTGGCACTGCCGTATGGGTCATATTGGTGTAAAGTGCATGAAGAAACTCCATTCTGATGGACTTCTGGAATCACTTGATTATGAATCACTTGGTACTTGCGAACCATGCCTCATGGGCAAGATGACTAAAACTCCGTTCTTCGGAACAATGCAGCGAGCAACAGAGTTATTGGAAATCATACATACTAATGTAAGTGGTCCAATGAACATTGAGGCTCGCGGCGGATATCGTTATTTTCTCACCTTCACAAATAATTTGAGTAGATATGGGTATATCTACTTAATGAAACATAAGTTTGAAACATTTGAAAGTTCAAAGAATTTCTGAGTGAAGTGGAAAATCATCGTAACAAGAAAATAAAGTTTCTACGGTCTGATCGTGGAGGAGAATATTTGAGTTATGAGTTTGGTCTTCATTTCAAACAATGCGGAACAGTTTCGCAACTCACGCCACCCAGAACACCACAGCGTAATGGTGTGTCCGAACGTCGTAATCATACTTTACTAGATATGGTGCGATCTATGATGTCTCTTACTGATTTACCGCTATCATTTTGGGGTTATACTTTAGAGACGGCTGCATTCACATTAAATAGGGCACATCTAAATCCGTTGAGACGACACCTTATGAACTGTGGTTTGGCAAGAAACCCAAGTTGTCATTTCTTAAAGTTTGGGGCTGCCATGCTTATGTAAAAAAGCTTCAACCTGATAAGCTCGAACCCAAATCGGAGAAATATGTCTTCATAGGATACCCAAAGGAGACTGTTGGGTACACCTTCTATCACAAATCCGAAAGCAAGATATTCGTTGCTAAGAATGGACCCTTTCTAGAGAAGGAGTTTCTCTCAAAAGAAGTGAGTGGGAGGAAAGTAGAACTTGATGAGGTAATTGTACCTGCTCCCATATTGGAAAGTAGTTCATCACTGAAATCAGTTCCAGTGATTCCTACATGTAGCGACCAGACCTCAAACAGTCTGATCTCTGTGCTCCGGTGTCATCCCTGGATCAGTAACGCTGACACCACACAGTACTCGGAGGATTTATAACAGAGTAGCAATCACACACTTATTACATCGAGTGTCTCCATAGAGAACCTATTACAATAAATATGGCTTAAGGCCATCTAATAACGATAACAGCGGTAGGCTTGGAAGATAAGTGAGTCCATCAACTCCAACGGCATCACTGAGTATAGAACCATGACCTAAAGATTCCTTAACCGTCGTCTGAAAAGTCTGCAACATTAACGTTGCAGCCCGAAACGGGTCAGCACATGGAATATGCTGGCAAGGTAACACATAGAGAGTAATGGAATGAAACAACTATACTATATGCATATTTGGCTGGTGGAAAGCTCTATGGTTACAGATTTGCATAAAGCCAATTTTTCCCTACTTCAAAGGAATAAATTTATTTAACTATCATGGTAGTTGTTAAACATTGAGAATGGTTGACAGCATTCTCAATCCCAATTAAACATCATCATTAAACAAAACCCAACATAATTAATTTAGAGTAACATGTTGAGATTCACATGATAATCCAGGTACTAGATACTCAAGATGTCCATAACCGGGGACACGGCTAATCATGATTAGTTTATTACACTCTGCAGAGGTTTGCGCACTTTTCCCCACAAGACTCGATCGCCTCCGTTTGGTTTCTCGCACTACACGGTGTTTGAGAAGACGGATGACCGAGACATAGTCTTTCAGAAGCGCTAGCACCTTACGACCGGGTAGACCATACCACCTACATCCCCTACATCTGCTAGTCTACCACTGTAAGAGTTCGCACGACTTAGTCAACTATGCTAGAGCCCATAATAGCTTGTGGCTGCACACCGATGTTTCTAGAATGAATAATCTCATGATCCCTTTAAGCCTGGGTGGCGGTCCAAAAAAACAGGCAAATCCTGGATTACCCAGGTGCCTCAATCCACCCAGATGTGTGTTTAAGTTGCCACCTTAAATAAACCATTAATTAACAATACTCACATCTGTCATGGATATCACTCACCCAATCCACGTCTACTAGCATAGCATGGCACAATAAGCAAACATAGAAGTAATTCCCAAAGGTTTGATAATAAAAAGGTAATAGGTACTACCTCATCTACTTCCCATCCCACAATTTAATTAGATCCTAATCATGCAATGTTCGAGGATTGATCTAATGCAATAAAACTGGGTAGTAGGAAAGGTATGATCAAAGTGTTACTTGCCTTGCTGATGATCCGCGAAACCTAGAGATTCGAAGTAACAAGCGGCGCACTCCGGGTACTCTATCGCAGAAAAACAAACAAGCATACAATAAGTACCCATCTAATGCATGGGTAAAAGTCAAATAAGAGATCTAACCAGAAAATTCAACCTAAGAACTCTGCTTTGCAAAAAGAATCAAATTGAACGAAGCAACGAAAGTCAAACGGCGAAAGAAAACAACTTCATTCTACTAATCTGGATCTAAGGCAATTTTTACAGTGGCAAAAAATTGTTTAATGGCAAAAACTTGTTTAAGTTGGTTAAACGGATAGAGGGTTTCGAGACGAAACTCCAGGCGCTTGAATCGCCTGATTCCGATAAACGAGCGAAAAGTTATACTAAAACAAAAATCGGATCAGGAATCGCGATCAGAAAAATCGCGGATTTAATCCGAGAAAAAGAAAAACGACGAACGTTCGCTAGAACGAACGAACGGACGAACGCTCGCTAATTAAATAAATCGGAAAACCGATCTATTTAAAAAAACGAAACTAAAAAAACCGACAAAAAACGAAAAACCGAAGGTTTTTCAAAAAAAAAAAAAACGGCGCGGATTTCGAGGCGAACCTCGGGGCGGCTGCGGCGGCGAGGCGGCGGCGTGGGCGGCGGGCGGGCTGGTGGCGGCGGCGGCGGGGGGCTTGGGGTGGCTCGGGGCTAGGGTTCGGCCTGGGGTGGGCCGGCTTATAAGGGCGAGTCGGGCCGGAGTCCGGGTCGGACACGGCCCGTAGGTCGGTTCGTTTTTTTTAAATAATTACTGCGGAAGAAAAATAAAAAGAAATACTAAACGGACTCCAAAAATCCCGAAATAAATTTTCCCGGGCTTCTAAAATCAAGCCGCACAAGGTGAACATTTATTTGGGGCCTAAATGCAATTTTGAAAAACACGCAATTTTGAAAAACACACATTTTTCCTAAATTCAAATAAAATGACGAAAAACTCCGAAATAAAATCTTATTTGATTTTATTATTAAATCCTCAATATTTCTTCATTTTGGGAAAGTCATTTTATTCCCTCTCTCATATTTTTGTAATAGAAATAATTGATGATAAAATAAATCAAATCAAATGATCCTATTCTCAAAATTTGAGAAAACTCAAATATGAAAATAACGAAATTCCCAACTCTCTCCGTGGGTCCTTGAGTTGCGTAGAATTTCTAGGATCAAAACCAAAAGCAAATAAAATATGATATGCATTGATGATCTAGTGTATAACATTCCAAATTGAAAATTTGGGATGTTACACTACACCAGTAAGTGAGGAAGCTAATGATGATGATCATGAAACTTCTGATCAAGTTACTACCGAACCTCGTAGGTCAAACAGAGTAAGATCCGCACCAGAGTGGTACGGTAATCCTGTTCTGGAGGTCATGTTACTTGACCATGACGAACCTACGAACTATGAGGAAGCGATGATGAGCCCAGATTCCGCATAATGGCTTGAGGCCATGAAATCTGAGATGGGATCCATGTATGAGAACAAAGTGTGGACTTTGGTTGACTTGCCCAATGATCGGCAGGCCATAGAGAATAAATGGATCTTCAAGAAGAAGACTGACGCTGACGGTAATGTTACTGTCTACAAATCTCAACTTGTTGCAAAAGGTTTTTAACAAGTTGAAGGAGTTGACTACGATGAGACCTTCTCACTGGTAGCAATGCTTAAGTCTGTCCGAATCATGTGAGCAATTGCCGCATTTTATGATTATTAAATTTGGCAAATGAATGTCAAAACTGCATTCCTTCATGGATATCCTAAAGAAGAGTTGTATATGAGGCAACTAGAAGGTTTTGTCAATCCAAAAGGTGCTAACAAAGTGTGCAAGCTCCAGTGATCCATTTATGGACTGGTGCAAGCCTCTCGGAGTTGGAATATACGCTTTGATAGTGTGATCAAAGCATATGGTTTTATACAGACTTTTGGAGAAGCCTATATTTACAAGAAAGTGGGTGGGAGCTCTATAGCATTTCTGATATTATATGTAGATGACATATTGTTGATCGGAAATGATACTGAATTTCTGAATAGCATAAAAGGATACTTGAATAAGAATTTTTCAATGAAAGACCTCGGTGAAGCTGCTTATATATTGGGCATCAAGATCTATAGAGATAGATCAAGACGCTTAATTGGACTTTCACAAAGCACATACCTTGATAAAGTTTTGAAGTAGTTCAAAATGGATTAGGCAAAGAAAGGGTTCTTGCCTGTGTTACAAGGTGTGACGTTGAGACAGACTCAATGCCCGGCCACTATAGAAGATAGAGAGAACATGAAAGTCATTCCCTATGCTTCAGCCATAGGTTCTATCATATATGCAATTCTGTGTACCAGACCTGATGTGTGCCTTGCTATTAGTTTAGCAGGGAGGTACCAAAGTAATCCAGGAGTGGATCACTGGACAGCGGTCAAGAACATCCTGAAATACCTGAAAAGGACTAAGGATATGTTTCTCGTATATGGAGGTGACAAAGATCTCGTCGTAAACGGTTAAGTGGATGCAAGATTTGACTATGATCCGGATGACTCTAAGTCACAAACCGGATATGTGTTTTTATTACGTCGGAAGCAGTAAACGAAGGAGTCTGGATGAAGGGGTTCATACCCGATCTAGTTGTAATACCTAGTGCATCGGGTCCAATGAAAATCTTTTGTGACAATACTGGTGCAATTGCCTTGGCAAAGGAATCCAGATTTCACAAGAGAACCAAGCACATCAAGAGACGCTTCAATTCCATCCGCGATCAAGTCAAGGAGGGAGACATAGAGATTTGCAAGATACATACGGATCTGAATGTTGCAGACCCGTGACTAAGCCTCTCTCACGAGCAAAACATGATCATCACCAAGACTCGATGGGTGTTAGAATCATTACAATCTAATCTATATTATTGACTCTAGTGCAAGTGGGAGACTGAAGGAAATATGCCCTAGAGGCAATAATAAAGTTGTTATTTATATTTCCATATATCATGATAAATGTTTATTATTCATGCTAGAATTGTATTAACTGGAAACTTAGTGCATGTGTGTGAATACATAGACAAACAGAGTGTCACTAGTATGCCTCTACTTGACTAGGTCGTTGAATCAATGATGGTTATGTTTCCTGGCCATAGACATGAGTTGTCATTTGATTAACGGGATCACATCATTGGAGAATGATGTGATTGACTTGACCCATCCGTTAGCTTTTCATAATGATTGTTTAGTTTGTTGCTATTGCTTTCTCCATATCTTATACATGTTCATATGACTATGAGATCATGCAACTCCCGAATACCGGAGGAACACTTTGTGTGCTATCAAACGTCACAACGTAACTGGGTGACTATAAAGATGCTCTACAGGTGTCTCTGATGCTGTTTGTTGAGTTGGCATAGATCGAGATTAGGATTTGTCACTCCGTGTATCGGAGAGGTATATCTAGGCCCTCTCGGTAATGCACATCACTATAAGCCTTGCAAGCAATGTGACTAATGAGATAGTTGCGGTATGATGCATTATGGAACGAGTAAAGAGACTAGCCAGTAACGAGATTGAACTAGGTATTGAGATACCGACGATGCAATCTCGGGCAAGTAACATACCGATGACAAAGGGAACAACGTATATTGTTATGCGGTTTGACCGATAAAGATCTTCGTAGAATATGTGGGAGCCAATATGAACATCGAGGTTCCACTATTGGTTATTTACCGGAGACGTGTCTCCGTCATGTCTACATAGTTCTCGAACCCGTAGGGTCCATAAACTTAACATTCGGTGATGCTCGGTATATGAGTTTATGTGTTTTGATGTACTGAATATAGTTCGGAGTCCCGGATGTAACATCCCAAATTTTCAATTTGGAATGTTATACACTAGATCATCATTTGCATATCATATTTTATTGAATTTTGGTTGATCCTAGAAAATTCTACGCAACTCAAGGACCCTCGGAGAGAGTTGGGGATTTCGTTATTTTCATATTTGAGTTTTCTCAAATTTTGAAAATAGGATCATTTGATTTTATTTATTTTATCTTCAATTATTTCAATTATCAAAATATGAGAGAGGGAATAAAATGACTTTCCCAAAATACAGAAATATTGAGGATTTAATAATAAAATCAAATAAGATTTTATTTTGGTTTTATTTGCTATTTTATTTGAATTTAGGAAAAATGCGTGTTTTTCAAAATTGCATTTAGGCCCCAAATAAATGTTCATCTTGTGCGGCTTGATTTTAAAAGCCGGGTGACGGTGTACTGGACTAGGTGGTACTCACCACATCGTCTCCCGATCTATTAGATTGGGCCGAGGACCCCTGTGGCCGTATACTCATGGGCTAGTTCGGACGGCTACCGCATACAAGGAAGATTCCACAAGACTTGGCGATCAAGACAAGGACTTCTCCCCACCGGCATATTCGGCTAGGACTCTTGTTATCCTAGGCCTCCGGTGCATTATATAAACCGAGGCCAGGCTAGTCGATAGATATACAATATATACAACAATCATACCATAGGCTAGCTTGTAGGGTTTAGCCTCCTTGATCTCGTGGTAGATCTACTCTTGTACTACCCATATCATCAATATTAATCGAGCAGGACGTAGGGTTTTACCTCCATCAAGAGGGCCCGAACCTGGGTAAAACATTGTGTCACTGGGTAAAATATTAATCGAGCAGGACGCAGGACGCACAGTTCGGGACCCCCTACCCGAGATCCGCCGGTTTTGACACGGACATTGGTGCTTTCATTGAGAGTTCCGCTCTGTGATCGACAAAAGGATCGATGGCTCGCCTGCAGATCAACTGCGACTTCGGCGTCTTCGTCACTAGTTTGATTGGTCACCTTGGTTCGACCAAGAATTGCGCCCCATGTTCGGATCACCATATTCGGACGAGGGCCTTCATCAAACATCAACTCCGATCTCTATCATGATCACGGAGGAATTATCTATGGAGCTCGGGGGCTCAACGTCAACATTGCCCTCAAGCGATCGTGCTGTTTTTTTGGACAGCAAACTCGTATCTGCCGCCACCACCTCCTCGAGTATCTCTTTGACAATATCTTTGGTGGAATTGTGCGGAATTGGGTCTATAACAACCCTGGAAAATTTCGTCGAGTTTTGGTGGAGGAATCTCTGGCAATCCACGATATACCGGAGCCCTGTCAAATCTGGATGGGAATTTGGATGAGTTTAGGGCGTGGTGTCCAGCTTCTAGCTCGGACTTCCTTTGGAAGATCCAACCGTTGAACGTCTGCGGAATTCCTATATCTACCACCTCTCAAAGTTTCAGCTCGATCCGACCGTCCAAACTCCGGGAACCTTCCGATTAGTGCATCACTTTTCGGATCTGTTTTCTTCGCGAAAACGAATCCGACCCGAGTTCATCTTTTTTATGAACGGGATTTCGGACATCCCTTTTGAAGGAAGTTTTGTATGGGGTATTGTGTTTTGTTCTCGAAGACATCCCACTAACTTTAAGATCTTTTGAACATGATCTTCAACATCATGATGGTGTCAAACCAGTCCGGCAATATTACTCCACGGCTGCCGACCTGCGCTAGACACGTTGTCACTTTAGCCAAGCTCAACTTCTTCGGATCATCATCTCGGCAAGCCGAACAAGAATTCGGCATCGCGAAGGATAAATCATCATCAACACCGCCGCCCCATGGATTACACGGAGCGGGCATACCGGCATCGCCGCACGGTCGCTTCATCAAGCCGGCATCGACCACGTCACGACCTGCATCGATAGGGCCACACTATTGCTTCTTCAAACTGGTGTCCATCACGCCGACCTACTTCGACTCATCGGCTGACGTCGAGGCTTCGACATCTCGGCTGGACCGGGGGCTTCGCCATCTCTTCATCAACCTACTCCGGACACTTCGGCGTCACTAGCCGACCAGCTCCGTCACATTAGCTGGGCCGAGGGCTTTGCCACGGCGAATCAACCTTTACCAGCATTGCCATGCCGTCGTTTTATCGCCCATCAGGCAATGGGTGTGTGGAGCGAGTCCCAATTTTGGGAATCACCTTCCTTCGGATTGCTACAACAAATAAACCAGGTGCTATTAATCCCAGTATTTTTTGCTTGTTTGAGTTCATTTTTCCCAAGGAATTATTACTCTGGTTTGTCCATGATATGTACACAGGTCTATCAAATGGTGACCGCATTAACGATGGTCGGGTGGTGGTTCGATCAGTTTCCGTACATAGTCCGGCGAACGTCGCGTCCGGAGCTCGGACCGACCTGTGAATTCAGGCTTTGCCACGCCTTTACTACATCACGCCGACGCCCTGCATCGACATTGACTTCGGCGCTAGGCCATATTTCTTCTATTCCTCACTTTGCATAAATTATTTATTATGCAACATTTTTTTTAATTATCATTATTACCATTATCTCCGGTTTGCACTATTTTTTGTGCACAGGAAAATGATCCGGGGACTTCGGCGTCACTCTGCCGGTCTGCATTGATCATGCTATGTCACCACTTCGGCGTGTCAAGCTCTCCGCTCCGCCACCTCGGGACCGGCTTGAGGGATGGAACCTTGCCCCGCATCAAGCTCGGACCGCGTCATCAATACCAAACACATTAACCAGCTAAGTCGCTTTCATGCTCAAAGCTTTAATTTCTAACTTGTGCTCGGTTCGACCAAGCATTATACTTTTTTGGAAAAAAGTTGCTTGTAAAAAATTTCCTTGTCCAAACTTTGTTTGTGACGCATAAATTCAAATACCCTGTTTACTTGGGGGCTTCCTTTATGAAGCTTTTTCCTGTTGCATATGATTATACTTGTACGGCTTCATTCCTTGTTCATGTATTACGCCACAATATGCACCATATTGACTTAAGCGATTTGCAAGCTGGGTTGCCTCGCTCCTGTGTTTACCCCTACGTTCCCGATTGTTCGGCTAGGGAGTAAAGGGAGCACCTCTGCGATTGTCACGATCGGGTCACCCGAGCCGGACCTCAGACTGGGTGAAGCCAAAAGCTAGCGCTCTTATAGTTATTCAATGATGGTCGGCACACAACGGAACTCATGAGTACAAAAAATCTATTGCACAAGTCTCATAATAACAATGAGCACCGAAGAAAAGTATCGGTGGGGCTACTATTTTCTTCGAAGATGCTTCTTACTCTTCGCAGTAATATAGCATAAGTTCCCTGAGCGCGCTTTGTCTGTTACAGCCTTATGGCCTGATTGCCTGGTTATTGGAAACACCGTCGATATTCTCGACCGATGGAGTACATAACACTTTTCGGTCCTTAACCGAAGAGGGAGAAGCCGACGGTCGGTTAAGACGCGTTTAAAGTTCGGTTGAATATAGATATGATATAAGTACTTCGGTACATGCAATCATTCTTCTACCCAAGTCACTTGGGGGCTCTTAAGTTTATTTGAGCCGTTTTATAATAAGTGTTCTTCTTCTCAGTCGTTGCAAAGTTCTATTATTATTATTATTTATCACTTCTTTTTTCAACGTGAGTGTGCGGTCACTAGCCGGGGAGCCAAATTTTTCTCTCAAAGCCGCTAGAGTTTAGTTTGCTAAACTGGCCTAATGAGAAGTACTCCGTCCTCGGGATAGGAGGTTGAAGCCGTAGGCTGACCCGCTCGAAGTCTTGAGATAGAATGTGTCATGTTAAAGGACGACAGAAGCACTTCTTTTTTCTAAGACCAATTTTCGGATTGGCAACGAACACTTGATCTTGTTCGGACGTCATGTTCTTACTGACGTTTCTTGGTTTTCCAAGATTTTTGGCACTTTTAAACTATTTGTGCTTTTCCAGCATTAGTCTCGTAGTGCAACGCCGGACACCTTTAGGGATTCTGCAAAAACATTCTCAGATATTGCTATATATGCATCGGTTTAGAATTGTGTCTTCGGTCAATAGTTGGGTTGCCCGGCTCCTGCACTTGCTTCCTACGTTCCGTTTTGTTCGGCTAGGCGTGCAAAGGGAGAACCACTGCGATTGTGCTTCCAGCTCACATGGTTAAGCACCTTAGTGGAGAAAGCCGAAAACTGACTGTCACAATAAGCGTAAACTGGTCAGCGATCCGATGACTATGATGGGCCATTCATAACATTGGCCGAAGTGTTTACGGCTTGACCTCGACTGTCGCCGAACACTACCGGGGGCTATTAACTGGCCTCCCAAACTAAATCCTCGATATTTTGCTCTTACATTCGAGCTGAGGTTTCATGATCATGCTTAGCATGACAACCCAAAGAAAGGAACCGATAGCGGGACTATTTTCTTTGGAATACATTTCTTCTGTTAAACAGTAATATAACATATCTCTCTGCGTACCTTTGTTTATAAAACCGTGTGGCCAGATTGCCTTGTTTGTCGTAAATCTTTGCCCTCATAAAGGCTTTATAAAGTAGGACAAACACTCCTCGGCTACTGGCCAAGGAGGTGGAAGCCGATGGTCGGTCAACAAAGTTTTGTACAATGCGGATCTGAGCATTAATGATGTAAAGTACTTGGATACATAGAGTCATTACACATAATTTATGATTTTACTATGGATATTGATCCTTAATTCGGCCACCCTTGCCCGCATTAAGGCTCGGGGGCTACTGGGCTTCTGGCTTATTATTTACAAATATTAAAGGGGCACATCGATCCCCTGATCTGATGTTGCCACCCGACCAGTGTCTCGGGGGCTACTGCATTGCTTGTCCAATGCAGAAAATTTTATGTGTAATATAGTTTCCGAGGAGATTTTGATCCTCAGGTTGGTCGGCCGCACCCAACCTGAGTCTTGAGGACTGAGCACGCCGCTTTTGTGTCCCGAAGTATTCTGCCGAGCTAGGACTTGATCCTCAGGCCGATTTTGCAAATGAACCTGAGTCTCAGCGGCTACTGGGATCAGCGGTCTTATGTCATCCTTCATGTGCATCTCGGGTTTTAGACCGATACACACCTTGAGGGCTACTGGCTATATATCTCGGCAGAGAATAAATTGCACCAATAAAAAATATTGACAAAAAATCGGCCCATAGTCGGGGTGGTGCACCACCTCGGAAGCAGTCCGGCATAAAGCTCGGGCGCTAGTGGCTGGCTCCATAGAGGGCATTTCCGGCATTAAGCTCTGCTAAACTCCTTCAACTTTTTTGAACCAAGGTGATATGACACCTCGGATATAGTCCGACATTGGAGCCTGGACACAATCTGGCATTGGAGCTCGGATATATTTCGGCGTTGGAGCTCGGATATACAGTCCGACGTTGGAGCTTGGATACATAGTCCGGCGTTGGAGCTCGGATACATTCTGGCGCTAGAGCTGGGAAGCGGTCCGGCGTTGGTGCTCGGCTGCAAAAGATACCTCGAATGCAGTCCGGCGTTGGAGCTCGGACGCAAGACGACCCTGCCTCCCAGGAACAACTTCAAACCCGAGGTGTGGCATAAAAATAAACAAGGCATTGATAAAGGCCGGAAACTTAAAGGGGCTCCTCGGATACCCGACGTGTAAACTCGTCGAATGCATTTCGGCGATCCTCAAGATCGAAGATAAAGAAGATTTGTTGAACCAGTTTTCAAGACCGGCAATCGAAGATGAAGAACAGTTCAGAAGAATCGAGGAGCATCCCTAACTTGAAGACCGGTTCAGGGGGCTACTGACAGTGTCCTGGACTAGGGGGTACTCACCACGTCGTCTCCCGATCTATTAGATTGGGCCGAGGACCCCCGTGGCCATATACTCATGGGCCAGTTCGGACGGCTACCGCATACAAGGAAGATTCCACAAGACTTGGCGATCAAGACAAGGACTTCTCCCCACCGGTGTATTCGGCTAGGACTCTTGTTATCCTAGGCCTCCGGTGCATTATATAAACCGAGGCCAGGCTAGTTGATAGATATACAATATATACAACAATCATACCATAGGCTAGCTTCTAGGGTTTAGCCTCCTTGATCTCGTGGTAGATCTACTCTTGTACTACCCATATCATCAATATTAATCGAGCAGGACGTAGGGTTTTACCTCCATCAAGAGGGCCCGAACCTGGGTAAAACATTGTGTCCCTTGTCTCCTATTACCATCCGCCTAGACGCACAGTTCGGGACCCCCTACCCGAGATCCGCCGGTTTTGACACCGACACCGGGGAAAATTTATTTCGGGATTTTTGGAGTCCGTTTAGTATTCCTTTTGTTTTTTTTCTCTGAGCGTAATTATTTAAAAAAAAGATGCGAACCGACTTTGGGCCGTAACCGGCCAGGACTGCGCCTGGCCGGGCCTTTAAATAGTGCCGCTCGAGGCCCGAGCCAGCCCAAGCCGCCTCGCCCCCAAACCCTAATCCTAGCGCGCTGCCGCCGCCACCCACCGCC
Organism: Triticum urartu; assembly: GCF_003073215.2. Classification (NCBI taxonomy): domain Eukaryota; kingdom Viridiplantae; phylum Streptophyta; class Magnoliopsida; order Poales; family Poaceae; genus Triticum; species Triticum urartu. The sequence continues at coordinate 416,154,552 of NC_053024.1, forward strand.
GCCGCCGCCGGTTTTTTTAGTTCATTAATCTATTCGTCGTTTTTTTTCTCGGATTTAATCCGCGATTTGTCTGATTGTGATTCCGGATCCGTATTTCGTTCTAGTCTAACTTTTTGCTCGTTTATCGGAATCAGGCGATTCAAGCGCATGGAGTTTCGTCTCGAAACCCTCTTTCCGTTTAACCAACTCAAACAAGTTTTTGCCACTATAAAAATTGCCCTAGATCCAGAATAGTAAACGAAGCTTGTTTCTTTTGCCGATTGTTTTTCGTTGCTTCGTTCGATTTGATTCTTTTTGCCAACCGGAGTTCTTAAGTTGAACTTTCTGGTTAGATCCCTTATTTGAGTTTTACCTGTGCATTAGTGGACTACTTATTGTATGATTATTTGTTTGTGATAGAGTACCTGGAGTGCGCCGCTTGCTACTTCGAATCACTAGGTTTTGTGGATCATCAGCAAGGCAAGTAACACTTTGATCATACCTCCTACTACCCAGTTTTTATTGCATTAGATCAATCCTCACACATTTCATGATTAGGATCTAATTAAATTTTGGGTTTGGGAAGTAGATGAGGTAGTACCTATTACCTGTTATTATCAAACCTTTGGGAGTTACTTCTACATTTGCTTATTGTGCTATGCTATGCTAGTAGACGTGGATTGGGTGAGTGTATCCATGACAGATGTGAGATTGTTAAATTAATGGTTTATCTAAGGTGGCAACTTAAATACACATCTGGGTGGATTGAGGCACCTGGGTGTTCCAGCGATTGCCTGTATTCTTTTGGACCGCCACCCAGGCTCAAAGTGATCATGAGATTATTCATGCTAGAAACTTCCATGTGCAGCCCCAAGCTACTATGGGCTCTAGCATAGTTGACTAAGTTGTGCGAACTCTTACAGTGGTAGACTAGCAGATGTAGGGGAAAGTAGGTGTAATGGTCTACCCGATCGTAAGGTGCTAGCGCTTCTGAAAGACTATGTCTCGGTCATCCGTTTCTCAAACACCATGTAGTGCGAGAAATCAAACGGAGGCGATCGAGTCTTGTGGGGAAAAGTGCGGAAACCTCTGTAGAGTGTATAAACTAATCATGGTTAGCCGTGTCCCCGATTATGGACATCTTGAGTATCTAGTACTTGGATTATCATGTGAATCTCATCATGTTACTCTAATTAATATTGTTGGGTTTTTAATGATGATGTTTAATTGGGATTGAGAGCGTGTCTACACTCTCAATGTTTAACAACTACCATGATAGTTAAATAAAATTTATTCCTTTGCAGTAGGGGAAAATTGGCTTTACGCAAAACTGTAACCATAGAGCTTTCCACCAGCCAAATATGCATGTAGTATAGCCTATTACATTCCATTACTCTCTATGTGTTACATTGCCAGCATATTCCATGTGCTGACCCGTTTCGGGCTACAATGTTAATGTTGCAGACTTTTCAGACGACGACTAAGGTGTTTTTAGGTCGTGGTTCTTTACTCAGTGATGCTGTTGGAGTTGATGGACTCACTTATCTTCCAAGCCTTTCGCTGTTATCGTTATTAGATGGCCTTAAGCCATATTTATTGTAATAAGTTCTCTTTTGAGACACTCAATGTAATAAGTGTGTGCTTGCTACTCTGCTATAAATCCTTTAAGTACTGTGTGGTGTCAACATTACTGATCTAGGGATGACACCTGAGCACAGAGATTGGACCGTTTGAGGTCTGGTCGCTACAAGATGGTATCAGAGCACACGCTGACTGTAGGACACGACCACTAAGCAAAAGACCTAGATCACTACTCACTCTTCTCATTCTGACTTCTCATCTTTTCTACTCTTTTAGGATGGCGGATGCAAGGAACAAGTTCACGCAACCGGATGAAGATACACCCTTTGGACGTCACTTGAAGGAAGTCACTAGATACCCGAACATAGGAGTACCAAGCTGCACCGGAACCTACAATGCCACTCTACCTGAAGAAGAGCGCTGGATGATTCAAGTTAAAGTTCCAGGAAGGACATTCATGCCACTCACTGAGCCCATAGAGTTTTCTTTTGATGCACCAACTTGGAATCTAGGGAAGAGCATGGCAGCCCACATTGCCATGGGACACATTGGAGAAGTTTACCGCAGTGATCTCAAGGATACTATCTACCAGATTTGTGGGCACCGAGATGAGCACTGGGAGATGATCAGTACCAGGAAGGATAGATCAGTTGCAGCTTTTATCCAGGAGTTAAACCAACACATTCGACGTCAGGAGAACCAGATGTGCGCCGACATGATAGATCTAAAGAAGGCGAGGATAAGAATCAAGGAACTGGAGGAAGAACTCAAGGCTACACGTGAAGATTATGAAGAGGAAATCGAAGTATTAGTGGAGAAGAATGACGATCTGATCAAGAAGATTGGAATATTCATGGGAGGCCCTACACCGGTAGAAGAAGACGAAGAACCCAAGGAAATTCGCCCGGAAGACTACATCATCATCGACGACACCGACTTGGATCCAGATGATAGCGATGATGACTATGTTGATGAAGCTGGAGCAGATATCATGGAGTCTACAACCGAAGAATATTTCTAGTAGACCACCCCATCAGTAGTAGTAGTCGACCATGTAAATATAGTAGTCCTAGCACTTTTGCGATAGTTAGATCGATTGTATGCCCTTGTTTGATTGAATGAAGTGAATTGTTTGCTTTTGCCTCATGAGCATATGGGTAGTGTTCTCTCTCTAGACCCCTCTCTATTCTTAAATCTCATCTTTTCTAAACCCTCAGATGCCTCCGAGACGTGACCCCGCTTTACCTTCCCACCGAAGCTCACTCAGTTGATCCAGCAGCAGAACACATTGATGTAGTTGCTTGTCCAGAATCAAAATCAGGGGAACAACAACAACAACCCACCACCAACACCACTTGTTGATCACTTATCCCGTTTTCTTAGGCTGAATCCGCCGGTGTTTTCCAGTAGCACCGAGCCGATAGTAGCAGATGATTGGCTCCGCAAGACAGCAAGGGAGTTGACCACAACAGGATGCACAGATGCGGAGAATGTGAAGTTTGCCGCACATCAGCTTGAAGGACCTGTAGCATCATGGTGTGAGAATTTCACAGCCACTTTCCTGGTCGACACTGTCATGTGGGACCAGTTTCAGCAGGCTTTTCGTACTGCCCTTGTTTCAGCAGGAGCTATGGCCATGAAGAAGCGAGAGTTTCGCAACTTGCGCCAAGGAGGACGGACAGTTGGCCAGTATGTGGAGGACTTTAGTAAGTTAGCACGTTATGCCCCAGATGACGTAGCTACGGATGCAGCTAAGCAGGAGAAGTTTCTGGAAGGACTGAATGATGAGTTGAGCATGCAGTTGATGGTAGCAACTTTCAACAACTACCAGGAGTTGGTAGATCATGCTCTCATGATTGAAGGGAGGCAGCAGCAGATTGAGAATCGCAAGAGGAAGTATGGACAAGGGAAGTACAATTCAGGAGCTCAGCAGAAGCCACGTTTTACCCCTAGACCAGGAGGACATTTTCAGCATACCCATGGAGGAGGTAGCTCACACAATCATAATGGCACCAAGAATGGTAATGGGAATGGAGGAAGCAACGGCTAGAACCGCACCAACCCATCGACCCCAGCCAAAAGAGACCTGAGCCAAGTCACTTGCTTTAAGTGCCAGAAGACCGGACATTATGCCAATGAATGTCCTGAATCCCAGAATGGAAATGGCAATGGAAGCTCTGGGAAGAAGCCGAACCCTTTCAACAGGGGACAGGTGAACCACGTTAACGTGGAGGAGGTTGAAGAGCAGCCGGATGTAGTAATCGGTAAGTTTTTGGTTAAGTCATTTACTACACTCGTTCTTTTTTATACTGGTGCATCGCATTCATACATATCAAGGGAATTTGTGGATAAGTATAACCTGCCCACCAAAGTTCTTAGAACCCCTATGTTAGTAAGCTCACCATGAGCGGAGTATATGGCTAGCCAAGGATGTTTTCAAGTGCCATTGAGTATAGGTAGGCATGTGTTTCCCTCGGATTTAATCATTTTGGAATATCAAGGATTGGATGTAATTCTGGGTATGGATTGGCTGTCGATGTATGGAGGAAACATCGATTGCGCCAGTAAGTCGATCTTGCTTACCACCCCAGAAGGGAGAAGGATCAAGTATGTATCCCGGCATGTGCCAAAAAGGACTCAAGTAAATTGTTTAACAGGAGTTGTGCAGGAGGAAGTACCAGTGGTGAAGGATTTCCCTGATGTGTTTCCAGAGGAGTTGCCAGGCATGCCACCGGATAGAGATATTGAATTTTTTATTGAGCTTTTGCCAGGCACAGGGCCAATATCTAAGAGACCATATAGGATGCCCGCCAAGGATTTGGTGGAGATTAAGAAGCAGATTAAGGAGTTACTGGATAAAGGATATATTCGCCCAAGTTCTTCACCTTGGGGATCGCCAGTACTTCTAGTGGAGAAGAAGGATGGATCGTTAAGGATGGTTGTTGATTATCGAGGATTGAATGAAGTAACCATCAGGAACAAGTACCCACTACCGATGATCAATGATCTGTTTGATAGATTCCAAGGAGCTAAGGTATTTTCCAAGATCGATCTGCGATCAGGATACCACCAGTTGAAGATTCGAGAACAAGATATACCTAAGACGGCTTTTACCACCAGGTATGGGCTGTACGAGTATACGTTATGTCATTTGGTCTGACTAACGCACCTGCATATTTTATGAACATGATGAACAAAGTGTTTATGGAGTTTTTGGATAAGTTCGTCGTGGTGTTCATTGATGATATCCTGGTTTACTCGAAGAATGAAGAGGAGCATAAGGAACATTTGTGTTTGGTTCTTGGAAAGCTCAGAGAACATCAATTATATGCCAAGTTTAGCAAATGTGAGTTTTGGTTGAAGGAAGTTGGATTTCTCGGACACGTTATATCTAGAGAAGGTATAGTAGTAGGTCCCACTAAGGTTGTTACCGTGACAAATTGGGAAGCCCCAACAACAGTTGGAGAGATCCGGAGTTTTCTTGGACTTGTAGGATACTACCGGAGATTTATTGAAAATTTATCAAAGATTGCAAAGCCAATGACGGAGTTGTTGAAGAAGGATACAAAGTTCATATGGACTGAGGAATGTGAGGCCAGTTTCCAGGAGTTGAAGAAACATTTGGTTACATCACCTATGTTGATTTTGCCAGATCAGACCAAGGATTATGAGGTGTATTGCGACGCTTCACGTCGAGGACTTGGAGCAGTGCTTATGCAGGAAGGAAGAGTTGTTTCATATGCCTCATGACAACTTAAGCCTCATGAGTTAAATTATGCTACGCATGATTTGGAGTTAGCAGCCGTAGTGCATGCATTGAAAACCTGGAGGAACTTTCTCATTGGAAACCATTGTGAGGTGTACACGGACCACAAGAGTTTGAAGTATATTTTCACGCAGAAGGAGTTGAACCTCAGACAAAGGAGATGGTTGGAGCTCATCAAGGATTATGATATGAGATTGCATTATCACCCCGAAAAGGCTAACGTCGTAGCCGATGCGTTGAGCCGTAAAAGTCATGTCAACACCTTAATGACGGCAGATTTACCAAGGGAGTTAGCCGAAAATCTCTGAGAGCTATGTTTGGAAATAGTACCAAGAGGCTATGTAGCAGTATTGGAGATTCAGTCGACTTTGATGGATAAGATCAGAGAAGCCCAGAAGACTGACATGGAGATTGCCTCTATAAAGGAGAAAATGAGCAAAGGAAAAGCTAAGGGATTTCGTGAAGATGAGCAAGATACCTTATGGTTTGAAGACCGTGTTTATGTGCCAAATGATTCGGAGATCAGGAAGTTAATTCTGCAAGAGGCCCATGATTCACCATATTCGATTCACCCAGGAAATACCAAGATGTATTTGGAATTGAAGGATATTTTCTAGTGGACCGGAATGAAGAAGGATATTGCGGAATATGTAGTAGTTTGTGATGTATGTCAGAGAGTAAAGGCAGAGCATCAGAAGCCAGCAGGATTGCTACAACCATTGCCAATACCCGAATGGAAGTGGGATAAGTTAGGCATGGATTTTATTACAGGTTTACCCAGAACTCGTTTAGGCTATGACTCAATATGGGTTGTAGTCGATCATTTGACAAAGGTAGCTCATTTCATTCCAGTGAAGACTACCTATACCAGTGCAAAGTTGGCAACGATATACATGACCAGAATCGTATGTCTGCATGGGGTTCCAAGGAGCATTGTATCAGATAAAGGAACCCAATTTACCTCAAAGTTCTGGATTCAGTTGCATGAAACTTTGGGTACCAGACTGGAGTTTAGTACAGCTTTCCATCCACAGACAGATGGACAGACCGAGAGAGTTAATCAGATTTTGGAAGATATGCTGAGAGCTTGTGCGCAAGATTACAGACCTAGTTGGGGAGAATTTGCCATATGCAGAGTTCGCTTACAACAACAACTACCAATCCAGTTTGAAGATGGCCCCTTTCGAAGCCTTGTATGGAAGGAGGTGCAGGACCCCATTGTCATGGGATGAAGTTGGAGACTGCCAGTTGTTTGGACCGGATCTGATTAAGGAGTCTGAACAGAAGGTGAAATTGATTCGCGATAGGCTCAAGGTAGCCCTGTCCAGGCAGAAGAGCTACGTAGATTCTAAATGCAAGGAGACAGTTTACGAAGTCGGAGACCGAGTGTATCTTCGAGTATCTCCACTTCGAGGAGTTAAGCGCTTTGGAGTTAAGGGAAAGTTAGCGCCACGTTTTGTAGGACCATACAAGGTTTTGGAGCATATGGGAGAAGTATCCTACAAGTTGGAGTTGCCCGAAGGATTGTCAGGAGTTCACGACGTGTTCCATGTTTCCCAGTTGAAGAAGTGCCACGCAGAGATGGCTGATATACCGCTGAGAGATACAGTGCCACTGGAAGCGATTCAGTTAGACAGTGATTTGACCTATGAGGAGAAACCAGTTAAGATTCTAGAGTATGCCAGTCGAGTCACCCGCAGCAAGGTTATCAAGTTTTGCAAAGTTCATTGGAGTCACCTGGGAGCGAGAGGAAGAATTGCTGAAGGACCACCCTCACCTATTTTCTATCTAACCCGAATCTCGAGGGCGAGATTCATCTTAAGGGGGTTAGGTTTGTAACATCCCAAATTTTCAATTTGGAATGTTATACACTAGATCATCATTTGCATATCATATTTTATTGCATTTTGGTTGATCCTAGAAAATTCTACGCAACTCAAGGACCTAGAAAATTCTACACATGGAGTTGGGGATTTCGTTATTTTCATATTTGAGTTTTCTCAAATTTTGAAAATAGGATCATTTGATTTTATTTATTTTATCTTCAATTATTTCAATTATCAAAATATGAGTGAGGGAATAAAATGACTTTCCCGAAATACAGAAATATTGAGGATTTAATAATAAAATCAAATAAGATTTTATTTTGGTTTTATTTGCTATTTTATTTGAATTTAGGAAAAATGCGCATTTTTCAAAATTGCATTTAGGCCCCAAATAAATGTTCATCCTGTGCGGCTTGATTTTAGAAGCCGGGGAAATTTTATTTTGGGATTTTTGGAGTCCGTTTAGTATTCCTTTTGTTTTTTTCTCTGAGCGTAATTTTTTTTTAAAAGATCCGAACCGACTTTGGGTCGTAACCGGCCAGGACTCCGCCTGGCCGGGCCTTTAAATAGTGCCACCCGAGGCCCGAGCCAGCCCAAGCCGCCCCGCCCCCAAACCCTAACCCTAGAGCGTCGTCGCCGCCGCCGCCCGCGCCGGCACCCGTTCTGCCGCCCGCCGCCGCCGCCACCGGAGGTAGATCTCGCCGCCGTTTTTTTAGAAAAACCGATCGGTTTTCCGTCGGTTTGTTCGTTTTTTTAGTCTCGTTTTTTTAAATAGATCTGTTTTCCGGTTTATTTAATTAGCGAGCGTTTGCTCCTTCGTTTGTTTTAACGAACGCGTTTATCGTTTAGGTCCAGATAACGAGCGTTCATTCGTTAATCTATTCGTCGTTTTTTTCTCGGATTTAATCTGCGATTTTTCTGATCGTGATTCCGGATCCATTTTTCATTCTAGTATAACTTTTCGCTCGTTTATCAGAATCAGGCGATTCAAGCGCCTAGAGTTTCGTCTCGAAACCCTCTTTCCGTTTAACCAACTCAAACAAGTTTTTGTCACTGTAAAAATTGCCCTAGATCCATAATAGTAAACGAAGCTTGTTTCTTTTGCCGATTGTTTTTCGTTGCTTCGTTCAATTTGATTCTTTTTGCCAAGCAGAGTTCTTAAGTTGAACTTTCTGGTTAGATCTCTTCTTTGAGTTTTACCTGTGCATTAGTGAAGTACTTATTGTATGCTTGTTTGTTTGCGATAGAGTACTCGGAGTGTGCCGCTTGCTACTTCGAATCGCTAGGTTTTGCTGATCATCAGCAAGGCAAGTAACAATTTGATCATACCTCCTACTAACCAGTTTTTATTGCATTAGATCAATCCTCACACATTGCATGATTAGGATCTAATTAAATTGTTGGTTTGGGAAGTAGATGAGGTAGTAGCTATTACCTGTTATTATCAAACCTTTGGGAGTTACTTCTATGTTTGCTTATTATGCTATGCTATGCTACTAGACGTGGATTGGGTAAGTGTATCCATGACAGATGTGAGATTGTTAAATTAATGGTTTATCTAAGGTGGCAACTTAAATACACATCTGGGTGGATTGAGGCACCTAGGTATTCCTGCGATTGCCTGTTTTCTTTTGGACCGCCACCCAGGCTCAAAGGGATCATGAGATTATTCATGCTAGAAACTTCCGTGTGCAGCCACAAGCTACTATGGGCTCTAGCATAGTTGACTAAGTTGTGCGAACTCTTACAGTGGTAGACTAGCAGATGTAGGGGAAAGTAGGTGTAACGGTCTACCCGATCGTAAGGTGCTAGCGCTTCTGAAAGACTATGTCTCAGTTATGCGTTTCTCAAACACCATGTAGTGCGAGAAATCAAACGGAGGCGATCGAGTCTTTTGGGTAAAAGTGCGCAAACCTCTGCAGAGTGTATAAACTAATCATGGTTAGCCGTGTCCCCGGTTATGGACATCTTGAGTATCTAGTACTTGGATTATCATGTGAATCTCATCATGTTACTCTAATTAATATTGTTGGGTTTTTAATGATGATGTTTAATTGGGATTGAGAGCGTGTCTACACTCTTAATGTTTAACAACTACCATGATAGTTAAATAAAATTTATTCCTTTGAAGTAGGGAAAAATTGGCTTTACGCAAAACTGTAACCATAGAACTTTCCACCAGCCAAATATGCATGTAGTATAGCCTATTACATTCCATTACTCTCTATGTGTTACATTGCCAGCATATTCCATGTGCTGACCCATTTCGGGCTGCAACGTTAATGTTGCAGACTTTTCAGACGACGACTAAGGTGTTTTTAGGTCGTGGTTCTATACTCAATGGTGCCGTTGGAGTTGATGGACTCACTTATCTTCCAAGCCTTCTGCTGTTATCGTTATTAGATGCCTTAAGCCATATTTATTGTAATAAGTTCTCTTTTGAGACACTCGATGTAATAAGTGTGTGATTGCTACTCTGTTATAAATCCTTCAAGTACTGTGTGGTGTCAGCATTACTGATCCAGGGATGACACCTGAGCACAGAGATTGGACCATTTGAGGTCTGTCGCTACACCGGATGTGATCACGGACATGATGAGGAGTCTTGAAATGGTCGATACACAAAGATTGATACATTGGACGGCTATATTCGGACACCGAAAGTGTTCCGGGTGATTTCGGAGAAAACCAGAGTGCCGGAGGGTTACCGGAACCCCACCCGGGGAACTAATGGGCCACATGGGCCTTAGTGGGGAGAGATAGAGGGTTGGCCAAGGCAGGGTCGTGCGCCCCTCCCCCTGTAGTCCAAATTGGACAAGGAAAGGAGCCGAAACCCTAATTCCACCGCTGCAACTTTCTGTATCCACGAGATCCCATCTTGGGGCATGTTCTGGAGCTCTGCCGGAAGAGGGCCGTCATCACGGAGGGCTTCTACATCATCCTAGCCCATCCGATGAAGTGTGAGTAGTTTACCTCAGACCTTCGGGTCCATAGTTAGTAGCTAGATGCCTTTTTCTCTCTCTTTGAATCTCAATACAAAGTTCTCCCCCTCTCTTGTGGAGATCTATTCGATGTAATCTTCTTTTTGCGGTGTGTTTGTTGAGACCGATGAATTGTGGGTTTATGATCAAGTCTATCTATGATTAATATTTGAATCTTCTCTGAATTCTTTTATGCATGATTGGTTATCTTTGCAAGTCTCTTCGAATTATCCGTTTGGTTTGGCCATCTAGATTGGTAGTTCTTGCCATGGGAGAAGTGCTTAGCTTTGGGTTTGATCTTGCGGTGTCCTTACCCAGTGACAGAAGGGGCAACAAGGCACGTATTGTATCGTTGCCATCAAGGATAACAAGATGGGGTTTATTTCATATTGCATGAATTTATCTCTCTACATCATGTCATCTTGCGTAAGGCGTTACTCTGTTTTTAACTTAATACTCTAGATGCATGCTGGATAGCGGTCGATGAGTGGAGTAATAGTAGTAGATGCAGAATCGTTTCAATCTACTTGTCACAGATGTGATGCCTATATACATGATCATGCCTAGATATTCTCATAATTATGCACAATTCTATCAATTGCTCAACAATAATTTGTTCACCCACCGTAGAATACTTATGCTCTCGAGAGAAGCCACTAGTGAAACCTATGGCCCCCGGGTCTATTCTCATCATATCAATCTCTATCACTTTTAATTGTTTTGCTATTTACTTTGCTTTTACTTTTTACTTTGCATCTTTATACCAAAAATATTATATCTATCAGATCTCACTCTCGTAAGTGACCGTGAAGGGCTTGACAACCCCTAATCGCGTTGGTTGCGAGTAGCTATCGCTTTGTGCAGGTACGAGGGACTTGAGCGTGGGCTCCTACTGGATTGATACCTTGGTTCTCAAAAACTAAGGGAAATACTTACGCTACTCTGCTGCATCATCCCTTCCTCTTTGGGGAAAACCAACACAAGCTCAAGACATAGCAAAAAGGATTTCTGGTGCCGTTGCCGGGGAGTCTACGCAAAAAGTCAACATACCAAGTACCCATCACAATCCCTATCTATCGCATTACATTATTTGCCATTTGCCTCTCGTTTTCGTCTTCCCCCAATTCACCCTTGCCATTTTATTCGCCCTCTCTCTCCCTATGCTCCCTCTCTATTTGCCTCTTTTGTCCGCTTGCTTTTTGTTTGCCCGTGTGTTAGATTGCTTGTTTGTCGCGATGGCTCAAGATGCTACTAAATTGTGTGACTTCACCAATACAAATAATAATGATTTCCTTAGCACTCCGATTGCTCCTCTTACCGATGCTGAATCTTGTGAAATTAATACTGCTTTGTTGAATCTTGTTATGAAAGATCAATTTGCCCGCCTTCCTAGTGAAGATGCCGCTACTCATCTGAATAGTTTCGTTGATTTATGTGATATGCAAAAGAAAAAAGATGTCAACAATGATGTCGTTAAATTTAAGCTATTTCCTTTTTCGCTTAGAGATCGTGCTAAAGCTTGGTTTTCGTCTTTGCCTAAGAATAGTATTGATTCATGGAACAAGTGCAAAGATGCTTTTATCTCTAAGTATTTTCCTCCCACTAAGATCATCTCTCTTAGAAACGATATAATGAACTTTAAACAACATGATCATGAACATGTTGCACAAGCTTGGGAGAGAATGAAATTAATGATACGTAATTGCCCTATTCATGGTTTGAATTTGTGGATGATTATACAAAAAATTTATGCCGGATTGAATTTTGCTTCTAGAAATCTTTTAGATTCGGCCGCGGGAGGCAATTTTATGGAAATCACTTTAGGAGATGCTACTAAACTCCTAGATAATATTATGGTTAATTATTCTCAATGGCATACTGAAAGAACTTCTAATAAAAAAGTGCATGCGATAGAAGAAATTAATGTGTTGAGTAGAAAGATGGATGAACTTATGAAATTATTTGCTACTAAGAATTTTTCTTCTGATCCTAATGATATGCCTTTGTCCACTTTGATTAAGAATAACAATGAATCTATGGATGTGAATTTTGTTGGTAAGAATAATTTTGGTAACAACGCTTATAGAGGGAATTTTAATCATAGGCCATATCCTAGTAATCCTTCTAATATTTATGGGAATTCCTACAACAACTCTTACGGAAATTATAATAAGATGCCCTCTGATTTTGAATCTAATATTAAAGAATTTATTTCTTCGCAAAAGAATTTTAATGCTATGATTGAAGAAAAATTGCTTAAGATTGATGATTTGGCTAGGAACGTTGATAGAATTGCTCTTGATGTTGATGCTTTGAAACTTAGATCTATTCCACCTAAGCATGATATTAATGAGTCTCTAAAAGCCATGAGAATTTCAATTGATGAGTGTAAAGAAAGAACCGCTAGGATGCATGCTTCCAAAGATGCCTTTATTAAAGCGTGTTCTTCTAATTCCTATGAAAATCAAGATGAAGATCTAAAAGTTATTGATGTGTCTCCAATTAAATCTTTATTTTGCAATATGAATCTTGATGAAACTGAATATGATCTTCCTTTACCTAGAAGGCGTTCTAAAAATTCGGAGTGTTTAGATCTTAATGATGAAATTGATGAAAGTGGGATGGAAAGAAATAGAAATCTAGATGTTGCTAAACCCACTATATTGGATTTCAAGGAATTTAATTAAGAAAATTGCTCTTTGATTGATTGTATTTCCTTGTTGCAATCCGTGCTAAATTCTCCACATGCTTATAGTCGAAATAAAGCCTTCACCGAACATATTGTTGATGCCTTGATGCAATCTTATGAAGAAAGACTTGAGTTGAAAGTTTCTATCCCTAGAAAACTATATGATGAGTGGTAACCAACTATTAAAATTAAAATTAAAGATCATGATTTTTATGCTTTGTGTGATTTGGGTGCTAGCGTCTCTACTATTCCCAAGACTTTGTGTGATTTACTAGATTTCCATAATTTTGATGATTGCTCTCTAAACTTGCATCTTGCGGATTGCACTATTAAGAATCCTATGGGAAGAATTAATGTTGTTCTTATTGTTGCAAATAGGAATTATGTGCCCGTAGATTTCATTGTTCTTGATATAGATTGCAATCCTTCTTTCCCTATTATTCTTGGTAGACCTTTCCTTAGAACGGTTGGTGCGATTATTTATATGAAGGAAGGGAATATTAGATTTAAATTTCCATTAAAAAAGGTCATGGAACACTTTCCAAGAAAGAAAATAAAATTACCATATGAAACTATCATGAGAGCCACTTATGGATTGCCTACCAAAGATGGCAATACCTAGATCTATTCTTGCTCGTTATGCCTAGCAAGGGGCGTTAAACGATAGCGCTTGTTGGGAGGCAACCCAATTTTATTTTTATTCCTTGCTCTTTGCTCCTGTTTAGTAATAAATAAATTATTTAGCCTCTGTTTTGGTTGTGTTTTTTTTGTTTAATTAGTGTTTGTTCCAAGTAGAACCGTTGGGAAGACTTGGGGAAAGTCTTGTTGAACTTGCTGTAAAAAACAGAAACTTTAGCGCTCACAAGAACTTCTGTAATTTTTATTTGAAGAGTTATATTTAGTTAATTCTTTTTGAAGATGATTAATATATAAATTCCTCACGTCCAGAAATTTATTTTAGAATTTTTGGGGTTTCATATTTTGCGCTAGCTACAGATTACTACAGACTGTTCTGTTTTTGACAGATTCTGTTTTTCGTGTGTTTTTTGCTTATTTTGATGAATCTATGGCTAGTAAAATAGTTTATAATCCATAGAGAAGTTGGAATACAGTAGGTTTAACACCAATATAAATAAAGAATGAGTTCATTACAGTACCTTGAAGTGGTCTTTTGTTTTCTTTCGCTAACGGAGCTCACGAGTTTTCTATCTTGAGTTTTGTGTTGTGAAGTTTTCATGTTTTGGGTGAATTCTTTTGATGGATTATGGAACAAGGAGTGGAAAGATCCTAAGATTGGGGATGCACATGGCACCCCCAAGATAATCCAAGGACACCAAAAAGTCAAAGCTTGGGGATGCCCCGGAAGGCATCCCCTCTTTTCGTCCACTTCCATCGGTAATTTATTTGGAGCTATATTTTTATTCACCAACATGATATGTGTTTTGCTTGGAGCATCTTGTATTATTTGTTTCTTTGTTTGTTAGTATGCCACAATCATCCTTGCTGTACACACTTTTTGAGAGAGCCATACATGAATTAAAATTTGATAGAATACTCTATGTGCTTCACTTATATCTTTTGAGCTAGATAATTTTGCTCTATGTGCTTCACTTATATCTTTTGAGCATTATAATTTTGCTCTATGTGCTTCAGTTAGATATTTTAGAGCACGGTGGTGGATTCGTTTTAAAGAAACTATTGATCTCTCATGCTTCACTTAAATTAATTTGAGAGTCTCTTAATAGCATGGTAATTTGCCTAATAATAATATGCTTGGTATTTAAGATTTGTGAAACTTTCTTTTGAGTGTGTTGAATACTAAGAAAAGAGTGAAGCATGATAATTGTTTTGAGATATGGAGGTGATAATATTAAAGTCATGCTGGTTGAGTAGTTGTGAATTTAAAGAATACTTGTGTCGAAGTTTGTGATTCCCATAGCATGCACGTATGGTGAACCGTTATGTGATGAAGTCAGAGCATGATTTATTTATTGATTGTCTTCCTTATGCGTGGCGGTCGGGGACGAGCGATGGTCTTTTCCTACCAATCTATCCCCCTAGGAGCATGCGTGTAATACTTTTCTTTGATAACTTCTAAATTTTTGCAATAAGTATATGAGTTCTTTATGACTAATGTTGAGTCCATGGATTATACGCACTCTCACCCTTCCACCCTTGCTGGCCTCTCTAATACCGCGCAACTTTCGCCGGTATCATACACCTGCCATATCCTTCCTCAAAACAGCCACCATACCTACCTATTATGGCATTTCCATAGCCATTCCGAGATATATTGCCGTGCAACTTTCCACCATCTAGTTCATCATGACATATCCATCATTGTCATATTGCTTAGCATGATCATGTAGTTGACATAGTATTTGTGGCAAAGCCACCATTCATAATTCTTTCATACTTGTCACTCTTGATTCATTGCATATCACGGTACACCGCTCGAGGCATTCATATAGAGTCATACTTTGTTTTAGTATCGAGTTGTAATCATTGAGTTGTAAATAAATAGAGGTGTGATGATCATCATTCAATAGAGCATTATCCCAAAAAAAGAGAAAGAAAGGCCAAAAAAAGGCCCAAAAAAAGGGGCGATGCTACTATCCTTTTTTCCACACTTGTGCTTCAAAGTAGCACCATGATATAGCAAGTCTCATATATTGTGTTTCAAAGTAGCACCATGTTCTTCATATAGAGAGTCTCATATGTTGTCACTTTCATATACTAGTGGGAATTTTACGTTATAGAACTTGGCTTGTATATTCCAATGATGGGCTTCCTCAAATTGCCCTAGGTCTTCGTGAGCAAGCAAGTTGGATGCACACCCACTAGTTTCTTTTGTTGAGCTTTCATACATTTATAGCTCTAGTGCATCCGTTGCATGGCAATCCCTACTCACTCACATTGATATCTATTGATGGGCATCTCCATAGCCCGTTGATACGCCTAGTTGATGTGAGACTATCTTCTCCTTTTTTGTCTTCTCCACAACCACCATTCTATTCCACCTATAGTGTTATATCCATGGCTCACGCTCATGTATTGCGTGAAGATTGAAAAAGTTTTGAAAAAGTTAGAGTATGAAACAATTTCTTGGCTTGTCATCGGGGTTGTGCATGATTTAAATACTTTGTGTGGGGAAGATGGAGCATAGCCAGACTATATGATTTTGTAGGGATAACTTTCTTTGGCCATGTTATTTTGAGAAGAGATAATTGCTTTGTTAGTATGCTTGAAGTATTATTATTTTCTATGTCAATATAAAATTTTGTCTTGAATCTTTCTAATCTGAATATTCATACCACAATTAAGAAGATTTGCATTGAAATTATGCCAAGTAGCACTCCGCATCAAAAATTCTCTTTTTATCATTTACCTACTCGAGGACGAGCAGGAATTAAGCTTGGGGATGCCTGATACGTCTCCAACGCATCTATAATTTTTGATTGCTCCATGCTATATTATCTACTATTTTGGACTATATTGGGCTTTATTTTCCACTTTTATATTATTTTTGGGACTAACCTATTAACCGGAGGCCTAGCCCAGAATTGCTGTTTTTTGCCTATTTTAGTGTTTCGGATAAACAAAATATCAAACGGAGTCCAAACGGAATAAAATATTCGGAAACATGATTTTCTCACCGGACGTGATCTAGGAGACTTGGACCCTACTACAAGGGATCAAAGAGATGGTCACGAGGGTGGGCGCGCCCCCCTGCCTCGTGGGCCCCTCGGTGCTCCACCGACGTACTCCTTCCTCCTATATATACACACGTACCCCCAAACGATCAGAACAGGAGCCAAAACCCTAATTCCACCACCGCAACTTTATGTATCCACGAGATCCCATCTTGGGGCCTGTTCCGGAGCTCCGCCGGAAGAGGGCCGTCATCACGGAGGGCTTCTACATCATCCTAGCCCCTCCGATGAAGTGTGAGTAGTTTACCTCAGACCTTCTGGTCCATAGTTAGTAGCTAGATGGATTTTTTCTCTCTCTTTGAATCTCAATACAAAGTTCTCCCCCTCTCTTGTGGAGATCTATTCGATGTAATCTTCTTTTTGCGGTGTGTTTGTTGAGACCGATGAATTGTGGGTTTATGATCAAGTCTATCTATGATTAATATTTGACTCTTCTCTGAATTCTTTTATGCATGATTGGTTATCTTTGCAAGTCTCTTCGAATTATCCGTTTGGTTTGGCCAACTAGATTGGTAGTTCTTGCCATGGGAGAAGTGCTTGGCTTTGGGTTCGATCTTGCGGTGTCCTTACCCAGTGACAGAAGGGGCAGCAAGGCACGTATTGTATCATTGCCATTGAGGATAACAAGATGGGGTTTATTTCATATTGCATGAATTTATCTCTCTACATCATGTCATCTTGCTTAAGGCGTTACTCTGTTTTTAACTTAATACTCTAGATGCATGCTGCATAGCGGTCGATGAGTGGAGTAATAGTAGTAGATGCAGAATCGTTTCGATCTACTTGTCACGGACGTGATGCCTATATACATGATCATGCCTATATATTCTCATAATTATGCACAATTCTATCAATTGCTCAACAGTAATTTGTTCACCCACCGTAGAATACTTATGCTCTCGAGAGAAGCCACTAGTGAAACCAATGGTCCCCGGGTATATTCTCATCATATCAATCTCTATCACTTTTAATTGTTTTGCTATTTACTTTGCTTTTACTTTTTACTTTGCATCTTTATACCAAAAATACCAAAAATATTATATCTATCAGATCTCACTCTCGTAAGTGACCGTGAAGGGCTTGACAACCCCTAATCGCGTTGGTTGCGAGTAGCTATCGCTTTGTGCAGGTACGAGGGACTTGAGCGTGGGCTCCTACTGGATTGATACCTTGGTTCTCAAAAACTGAGGGAAATACTTACGCTACTCTGCTGCATCATCCCTTCCTCTTCGGGGAAAACCAACGCAAGCTCAAGACGTAGCACCCAACACCTCCCCCCTAGGAGCATGCGTAGTAGTACTTTGCTTCGAGGGATAATAAACTTTTGCAATAAGTATGTGAGTTCTTTATGACTAAATGTGAGTCCACGAATTATACGCACTCTCACCTTTCTGCAATTTGCTAGCCTATTTGGTACCGTGCATCGCCCTTTATCACCTTGAGATGTGCTACAAACTTTGTCAGCGCATCCAAACCCTGTGATATGATATGCTCTATCACACATAAGCCTCCTTCTATCTTCCTCAAAACAACCACCTTACCTACGTATTATGGCATTTCCATAGCCATTCCGAGATATATTGCCATGCAACTTCCACCGTTCCATTTTTATGACACACATAATCATTGTCATATTGCTTTGCATGATAATATAGGTGACATAGTATTTGTGCGCCAGCCACCATTCATCATTTTTTATACATGTTATGCTAGATCATTGCACATCCTAGTACACCTCCAAAGGCATTCATATAGAGTCATATTTTGTTCTAGTATTGAGTTGTAATTTTTTGAGTTGTAAGTTAATAGAAGTGTGATGATCATCATTCATTATTAGACCATTGTCCCAAGTGAGGAAAGGATGGTGGAGACGATGATTCCCTTCTACTTCTTGAGCTTGAATTGATTTTTCCCTTGAAGAGGAAAGGGTGATGCAGCAAAGTAGAGATAAGTATTTCCCTCAGTTAAGAACCAAGGTATCAATCCAGTAGGAGGCACGAACAAGTCCCCAATATATGCACCTGCACAAATTAACAAACACTTGCACTCAACGCTAAAAATGGGTTGTCAATCCCTTCACGGTGAATTGCAAGAGTGAGATGTAATTGAGATAAATATAAAAGATAAGTAAGAGGCAAAATAAAGAAAATATAAATAAATTACAGCCAGGTATTTTTGGATTTTTGGTTTTATAGATGTGAAAATATATGATGGAAAATAGACCTGGGGGCCATAGGTTTCACTAGAGGTTTATCTCTCAAAGAAAATGTATGGTGGCTAAACAAATTACTGTTGACCAATTAATAGAAAAGCGCAAATTTATGACGATATCTAAGGCAATGATCATGAATATAGGCATCACGTCTATGACAAGTAGACCGACTCCTGCCTGCATCTACTACTATTATTCCACACATCTATCGACTCCTGCCTGCATCTACTACTATTACTCCACACATCGACCGGCTCCTGCCTGCATCTAGAGTATTAAGTCCTTAAGAACAGAGTAACGCCTTAAGCAAGATGACATGATGTGGAGGGAAAAACTCAAGCAATATGATATAAACCCCATCTTTTTATCCTTAATGGCAACACTACAATACGTGCCTTGCTACCCCTACTATCACTGAGTGAGTGATACGTCCATTTTGCATCATGTTTTCCTATTGTTATTTATGTTGGTTTTTTCCATAATAATGCTTTTTGGAGTAATTCTAATGCCTTTTCTATCATAATATGCAAGGTATACACAAACAGAGAGAATTCCGGCAGCTGGAAATATGGACGTGGAAAAGCTACGTCGGGTCAAGTATTCTGCACAACTCCAAACAAGCTGAAACTTCACGGAGAGTTTTTATGGAATATATGAAGAATATTGGAGCAAATAAGTACCAGAGGGTCCCACTAGGTGGGCACAACCCACCTGGGCGCGCCAGGGAGCCCAGACGCGCCCTAGTGGGTTGTGCTCACCCAGGCCCACCTCTGATGCCCATCTTCTGGTATATAAGTCATTTTGACCTAGAAAAAAATAAGGGGAGGTCTTCCGGGATGGAGCGCCGCCGCCTCGAGGCAGAACTTGGGCAGGAGCACTTTTGCCCTCCGGCGGAGCGATTCCGCCGGGGGAACTTCCCTCCCGGAGGAGGAAATCATCGTCATCATCATCACCAACAACTCTCCCATCTTCGGGAGGGCAATCTCCATCAACATCTTCAACAACACCATATCATCTCAAACCCTAGTTCATCTCTTGTGTTCAATCTTGTTACCGGAACTATAGATTGGTGCTTGTGGGTGACTAGTAGTGTTGATTACATATTGTAGTTGTTTACTATATGGTTTATTTGGTGGAAGATTATATGTTCAGATCCAATATGCTATGTAATACCCCTTTGATCTTGAGCATGATTATTATTTGTGAGTAGTTACTTTTGTTCTTCAGGTCACGGGAGAAATCATGTTGCAAGTAATCATGTGAATTTGAGATGTGTTCGATATTTTCATAGTATGTATGTTGTGATTCCCTTAGTGGTGTCATGTGAACGTCGACTACATGACACTTCACCATATTTGGGCCTAAGGGAATGCATTGTGCAGTAGCAATTAGATGATGGGTTGCGAGAGTAACAGAAGCTTAAACCCCAGTTTATGCACTATTTCGTAAGGGGCCGATTGGATCCAGAAGTTTAATGCTATGGTTATAATTTATTCTTAATACTTTTCTCGTAGTTGCGGATGCTTGCGGGAGGGTTAATCATAAGTAGGAAGTTTGTTCAAGTAAGAACAACACTTAAGCACCGGTCCACCCACATATCAAATTATCAAAGTAGCAAACACAAATCGAACAAATATGATGAAAGTGACTAGATGAAATTCCCGTGTACCCTCAAGGATGCTTTGCTTATCATAAGAAACCATTTTGGCCTGTCCTTTGCCTCAAAATAATTTGGCTACCTTGCTGCACTTTACCTACTATTATCGTTACTTGCTCGTTACAAATTATCTTGCTATCAGACAACTCTGCTAGTTACAATTTTAGCACTTGCAGACATTACCTTGCTAAAAACCACTTGTCATTTTCTTCTGCTCCTCGTTGGGTTTGAGACTCTTACTTATCGAAAAGAGCTACAATTGGTCCCCTATGCTTGTGGGTCATCAAGACTATTTTCTGGCGCCATTGCCGGGGAGTGAAGCGCCTTCGATAAGTGGAATTTGGTAAGGAAACATGTATATAGTGTGCTGAAATTTATTGTCACTTGTTACTATGGAAAACATTCCTTTGAGGGGTTTGTTCGGGGTATCTTCACCAAGACCGGAACCACAATTAGCTACCCCTCAACCTACTGAACCTACTAAAAATATTGAATACGAAATTCCTTCAGGTATGATAGAACAACTGCTAGCTAATCCTTATGCAGGAGATGGAACCGAACATCCTGATATGCACTTGATATATGTAGAACAAATTTGTGGATTGTTCAAGCTTGCAGGTTTACCCAGAGATGAAGTTATGAAGAAGGTTTCCCTTTATCTTTGAAGGGAAAAGCATTGGCATGGTATAGGCTATGCGATGATATTGGATCCTGGAATTGGAATAGATTGAAATTGGAGTTCCACCAAAAAATATCATATGCATCTAGTTCATCGCGATCGGAATTATATATATAATTTTTGGCCCCATGAAGGAGAAATTATCTCTCTAGCTTGGGGGAGGCTGAAGTAAATGTTACACTCATGCCCCAATCATGAGCTCTCTAGAGAAATTATTATCCAGAATTTTTATGCTCGGCTTTCTCGTAATGATCGAACCATGCTTGATACTTCTTGTGTTGGTTCTTTTATGAAGAAGACTATTGAATTCCGGTGGGATCTTTTGGAAAGAATTAAACGCAACTCTGAAGATTGGGAACTCGATGAAGGTAAAGAGTCAGGTATTAAACTTAAGTATGATTGTGTTAAATATTTTATGAATACCGATGCTTTTCAAAAATTTAGCACTAAATATGGACTTGACTCTGAGATAGTAGCCTCCTTTTGTGAAGCTTTTGCTACTCATGTTGATCTCCCTAAAGAGAAGTGGTTTAAATATCACCCACCTATTAAAGAAGAAATTAAAGAACTGGTACCAGTTAAAGAAGAAACTATCATTTATAATGTAGACCCAGTTGTTCCTACTGCTTATATTGAGAGATCACCTTTCCCTGTTAGGATAAAGGAACATGCTAAAGTTTCAACTGTGGTCAACAAAAGCTATATTAGAACACCTAAACCTGATGACCAAATTAAAGTAGAACCTAGTATTGCTATGGTTAAAGATCTTTTGGAAGAAGATGCAGATGGGCATGTTATTTACTTCTGTGAAGAAGCTGCTAGAATTGCCAAACCTGATAAAAAAGGATAAGCATAGACCTGTTGTTGGCAGGCCCATTGTCTCAGTTAAAATAGGAGATCACTATTATCATGGTTTATGTGACATAGGTGCTAGCGTGAGTGCTATTCCGTATTCCTTATATCAAGAAATTATGAATGACATTGCACCCGCAGAGATAGAAGACATAGATGTTACTATCAAACTTGCTAATAGAGACACTATATCACCAATTGGGATTGTTTGAGATGTTGAAGTCTTGTGTGGGGAAGTAAAATACCCTACTGATTTTTTGGTTCTAGGTTCTCCATAAGATGACTTCTGTCCCATTATCTTCGGTAGACCTTTCTTGAACACCGTTAATGCTAGAATAGATTGTGAGAAACAAACTGTTGGTGTTAGTTTTGGTGATGAGTCTCATGATTTTAATTTTTCCAAGTTTGGTAGAAAACTTCACGAAAAAGAATTACCCAATAAAGATGAATTAATTGGCCTTGCTTCTATTGTTGTGCCTCCTACTGATCCACTAGAACAATATTTACTATACCATGAAAATGATTTACATATGCATGAAAGAAATGAAATAGATAAGATTTTCTTTGAAAAATGTCCTCTTATTAAACGCAATTTGCCTATTGAAACTCTAGGCGGTCCTCCTCCACCTAAAGGGGATCCTGTGTTTGCACTACTGTAGGATGCTGCTAACGCGACACTACGATCAGAGACCCTTCGAGGAATTGTGTGCGATGCCATAATCGCAAATGGTGTTGTATGAAAACCGTCAGAAATGTGTAAAACGTTTGCGATGACCGATGCATCAAACACGGTTCAGGTTTTAGTTGTGTGTCCGATGAAGGACATACAGTTCAGTTCAATGGATTGTTTGCGAAGAGGAGGAACAAAAGAAACGGGCAGCCAGATGGAGGCGTGTGCGATACACAACATACGGTTCACTCGGATGAACTATTTGTGATTAGGCAACACAAAAGAAACAGTCAGCCAGATCAAAGGTGTGTACGATATACGGCATGCGGTTCACTCGGATGAACTGTTTGCGTTGAGACATGAGAATAGAAACGGTTCAACTTAACAAGATGTGTGTGATACGCGGCAAACAAATCTGTAATCAGAAATGTGTCTGAAGACCGATAAGAACACAGACAATTGCCGCTAATAAGACGTGTGTGCTGTGAGCAAATGATTGCTGGTATACAATTTTGAGTGATTGATGAAAACATCACCGACATGTTTCGTTGTTTAGTCCATGTGGCATGTGATTTTCTTTGTCCGCACACCATCTACGCTCTGTCTACAGGGCATCAACATATATACTTAAAAAGACAGCATTGCATAACCAAATTAAGCATACAATTACACAAGTGACTACACACATAACATTTGCACACACCAAAGCAAGTAATTACATGCATACTAAAGTAGGAGAAGCGAGGATCTAATCATCTACTTATTGTTGCGACGACGCTTGCGATTGCTCTGCTTTCGGCTGGATCCATGGCCATTTTGGGGAAGGAGGGACTTCCTCATGTCAACGATCCGCCGGTACATGTACACGGCGTGAGTTTTGTCGAGTTTCTCCATCCAGGTCGAGTGCCAGGCACGCTTGTCCTTGTTGCACGAATCCTT
The DNA here is from genome assembly GCF_003073215.2 of Triticum urartu. Classification (NCBI taxonomy): domain Eukaryota; kingdom Viridiplantae; phylum Streptophyta; class Magnoliopsida; order Poales; family Poaceae; genus Triticum; species Triticum urartu. The sequence continues at coordinate 416,178,096 of NC_053024.1, forward strand.
CATGTCTCTGTAGTAGGGGTCGATGATGGCCTCGGGAGGTGAACCGATGAGTCCTTCTCATGCTCCTTGCTGCCCCAGATTTTGTATAGGCCCTAGATGTCGACAAGATTCTGGCAGGCGATGCCCAAACTCTCAAGCGCCTTTACATCGTTGTTGATGTCCACTGTAGCGAACATGTAGTAGGGGCTATTGACAAACCTGGCGAAACGCTCGCAAGACCTTGTGGCCAGGCAGTAGTGGTAGACGGGGACATGGTGGCCCACGCACATCTGGGCGACGGCGACCTTGGGATGAGACCCGGCACGAGCGCGGGTGTACTCGAGGTTGATAACCCACAAGTATAGGGGACCGCAATAGTTTTTGATAAGTAGGAGTGTCGAACCCAGCGAGGATCTAAAGGTAGAACAAATATTTCCTCAAGTTCTATAGACCACCGATACAACTCTACGCACACTTGACGTTCGCTTTACCTAGAACAAGTATGAAACTAGAAGTACTTTGTAGGTGTTGTTGGATAGGTTTGCAAGATAATAAAGATTATGTAAATAAAATGTAGTGGCTGTTTAGATAAAGACACAACTAAATTAGTTTTAGTAGAGAGCTTTTTATTATGAGAAAGTTATTTGTCCCTAGGCAATAGATAACTAGACCGGTAATCATTATTGCAATTTTATATGAGGGAGAGGCATAAGCTAACATACTTTCTCTACTTGGATCATATGCACTTATGATTGGAACTCTAGCAAGCATCCGCAACTACTAAAGATCATTAAGGTAAAACCCAACCATAGCATTAAAGTATCAAGTCCTCTTTATCCCATACGTAAATAACCTACTTACTCGGGTCTGTGCTTCTGTCACTCACGCCACCCACCATAAGCAAATCATGAACATATTGCAAACCCTACAGTGGGAATCCCTCACGCTTGCGCGACACGGAGAGCACCATAGGACAACACCAATAGTGAAACATGCAAGCCAAACCAATCACGATCATCAAATAGCCCATAGGACAAAACGGATCTACTCAAACATCATAGGATAGCCATACATCATTGGGAAATAATATATAGCGTTGAGCACCATGTTTAAGTAGAGATTACAGCAGGCAAAAGAGGGGTTACACCGCTGCATAGAGGGGGGAAGAGTTGGTGATGATGGCGGTGAAGTTGTTGGTGAAGATTGCGGTGATGATGATGGCCCCCGGTGGCACACCGGTGCCCCCAGAAGCGAGGGGGAGAGAGCCCCCCTCCTTCTTCTTCTTCTTCTTCTTCCTTGGCCTCCTCCCTAGATGGGAGAAGGGTTTCCCCTCTGGTCCTTGGTCTCCATGGCATGGGAGGGGCGAGAGCCCCTCCGAGATTGGATCTGTCTCTCTGTCTCTCTCTGTTTCCGCGTTCTATTCTGCTGCCCTTTCACCGTTTTGTATATATATGGAGATTCGTAACTCCGTTTGGACAAAAACCTTCGCCGTGATTTTTTACCAAAAATAGCTTTCTTGCGGCCGAAGAAGGGCATCAACCGCCTTACGGGTGGACCACGAGAGTCAGGGGCACGCCCAGGGGGGTGGGGCGCGCCCCCCTACCTCGTGCCCTCCTCGGACACCGTTTCGCGTTGATCTTTCTCCCATATTTTCTAAATATTCCAAAAATAAGTTTCGTCCGTTTTTATCCTGTTTGGATTCCGTTTGATATGGATATTCTGCGAAACATAAAACATGCAATGGATAGGAACTGGCACTGGGCACTAGATCAATATGTTAGTCCCAAAAATAATATAAAAAGTTGCCAAAAGTATATGAAAGTTGTAGAATATTGGCATGGAACAATCAAAAATTATAGATACGACGGAGACGTATTAGAGGTCGAACCCAACCACCTTGTACTTCTCCTCGGCAAGCAACAGCTCCATGATGTGGATGGAGTGCTCCACCCAGACCGGGTCGTTCGTGTACAACACCGAGAAGGCCATGAACCTTCTGTCGGTGTCCACCACGACACGCATGGTGAACTACTGCTCATCGTCGGCAGCTGCTCAAAGGGCCATTGGAGCCGCGCATGATATGCTCTAAGAATTTCTCATGGTGGGTGTGCTTATTGCAATGGTGGGGCACGATCGAAAGGTTGAAGAGACACAAGGGTAGGTTAAATGGCCGTTGTAATAATAAATGGGGGCCGGCCGGCCTGTAATCGTCACGTCTTGTCACGACGTTCATAGTGCAGGATTCTAGAATCCAATGCACGCTTGACAACATCGCACCCCAGGCATGGACACTCGAGTGCGATAATTAATTCTGCGCTCTAAAGTGCACACGGTGGAAGAAACCAATTGTGTGCAATAATGTCAAAGATCGCAGTCGAGTTAGCTATACAGATCGTGTGCTGTGAGGTCGACAAGGTAAACTGATTCAAGAATGGTTAATAAAATCTAAGACCATTTCATATTAAGGTCAAAATAGTGCTAGCAATATATGAGTCTCATACGATGCCATTTCAACTATTGTACCACAAAAGCTCGAAATGTTACAAGGTTCCAATTCTAGAGTTATATGGCTCAAATTTGAAGATTACAAGGTTCAAACTGATATTAGAAATGAAATTCAGCTCATCAGCTGCAAACGCTTGCATGATGCGCTGAACATGGATATCGGTGAGGTTCAAACTAATATGACCGCTTCTAAGTCTGGCTTTGAAACCTCACAACTTTTGCAAAGCGGTCAGCCACTGAGAAGTCATGTATGGGGTTGACCCAATGACTTCCGATTACTCTGTCATCTGAAGTTCCAAAATGAAATTCAGCATTTTTGGAGCCTACTCCATTCTGCCGTAGGCGCTGGCGCTGATCAACAGACCATTCATCTTTGCGAAATAAATGTAGGGCAAACCTCATTTCCTTCAACACCCTTGCTCTGAGAACAAAGAACCCAGCGAATATAATCTCCGGTATGGTCCCTTGGTAGGAGTTCAAAGTAATTTCTGAGAGATGCAGATCTAGGCATTCGACGTGATTGTTATATTGTATCACATTATCCACCACTGGGCCTAATCTTATCTGCAAAATAAGAAAATGTGTTAGTGCCTACATGCAGTTTTGAACATTACTACATGCCTAGCTATTTGGTTTGCAGGATTTGTAAAATGCACTAACATGCCATCTTCGATCTGACATGATTAACATGGGCATTTGATTACATTCTAGAAAAATGTAGCCTTCTTCACAAGAGGTTGGAGTGGATGAAAAGTTCCCTAAGAAAACTAGTACAGATGAATCCAAAGGAGAAATGCTTATTGATTGTAACCAGGATCAAGCAACCAATATAGGGGGGGCATGTATGTACTGAAATCCTCCAAAAGAACCTTCAGAAATCATAGTACATTGTCATTATAAACTTGGAAAAAGGTGTCACAAATTGAACTCCCTTATGGTTAATATTTAATAGGAAAGGAACATAACCTCAATATATAGTTTCTCCATGCACGGAAAGCATGTCAGGAAATTGACAACTTGCTCCAGGTCGGGCCCGATAGATTCTAGTGCCAAGACTTTCACTATGCGCAGTTTCGGGGTCAAGCATGTCGGAATCATTTTCTGAATGACAGGCGAACAAACATCTTCAAATAATGTTAATTTGTAGAAGGAGAGGTAGAAGGCGGCTGTTGTACCTGAACAGGTGTGGATCCAGTAACAAGTTTGGAGTATTTCTCCGACAAGTAGCCCACCACTGTCAGTTTCAGTGCAGAAATGACATTGATTCTTGTTGGACCTTCTTGATCAACTACAAGTAATCTCTCAAGTGCAGGTCTGTCCTAGATGACCATACCGTGGTCCACCTTTTGTGATGTCTTCCTGCCACACCAGCAACACACATAAATAGTCCATGGAGTCATGGAGGTGATGTGGAAGGTACTCAACCCATTGATCACCTGAAGAGGAAGGTACTCGAGTGTTGTACAGCCACGGAGCAGGTGCTCCATGTCACCCTTTGAGAGGCAGACGGCGACAAGCTCGAGGTGCTTCAGTCATGGTAGAATAAGAGCGGGTGCATCATTAAGGGGCGGGAAATGGCAGTTACTGAACTTGGCGACGCGCAGCGTGGGCGCGAGGCGGAGTGGGGACGTTGGCAGCGACCGCATATGCCCATCATCAAAAGTGAGATCCTCGAGCTGATCTAGGGTGGGGGATCGGAACCAGTCATCAAGCTTGGCTCGGTCCTTGCCATTGGAACGGAACTTTCCCATTCTAAGGCCGTTGGTTGGGCCAAGGTGACTGCCAAGGATCTTGGAGAACGCATCCAAGCTTTTGCAATAGCCATGGCAGAGCTCGTGGGTGTTGATGAGGTCGAGAGGGATGGAGTTCCATAGGGGGCGCCACCACCGGGAAAGGAGGGTTGTCCGCACCCCATATTTGATTGGGAGGAGGGAGATGATAACTCTCAACATATCATCGGGGAGGCTGCTGATTAAGTCTAGGCCTGCTGGAGTCACTTGCGGTTCTAGCTTGCCCCGCCTCCGCTTGTTGGCAGCCCCGTTCTCCACCTCCAGAGTCTCCTTGTTAGCGGCGCTTTTTGATAGAAATGGGAGTATAGGGAATATTTAGTTAAAACAGGGCAATAGAAAAGTGTATTGGTAACTAGAAGTTATTAGGTAGGAGTATAGTAAGATAAGGGAATAGAAATTTGTTGCTTAAATACTACACAATTCATTTGACATTGCTGGGTAAGTCAACATATGCAGATAGTTGAAAAGAAAACTTACTTTGAACAAAGTTTGGATGGATGATTTTGTCGGGGAAGTTAGAATATATCTCATGACCAGGCCCTTCTATGTGCAGTGCAATTTTAGTGCCAGCTTTCAGTACATAAAACTTTGCAATTTCATTCCAAAAGCCAATGCCAAAATAGGAGTCACCACATTCATCAAGTCTTACAGTAGCAACGATTGTAAATCCATGGTTTGTGCGCAGTATGACATTCGTGGAGCCTTGATGTATGTAAAGGGAAAAATTGTGCACTACATAATCTGTTGCATAGCTAGGGATGTCCTGCGGAAAATGGTAGGGTTGTTAAAGAAAATATGGTAACATGCAAATATGGGCCCAAATTGAAAGAATTGTACAACAGTTGAAATTGAAGGACAAAAGTCAATAATTAAACAAATAGGGTAAACATGATGTCATGGAAATATGAGAGTAATCGAAAGAACAATACATCATTAATTTGCCTAATATATAAAGAATAGGCGGAAATCACCTTTGATGTATATGGTGCATGTGGCACCTTTTATCCAAATGTAGCAATATTTAGAATATGTTCAGGAAAGTAGGCCATGCCAACCGATTTAGGGTGAGATTGAACATACCACACGCATCCTCATGTTATCTGGTATGATGAGATGGAATCTCTAGCGGCGGTCGCCAAGTCCTGAAGTATGAGCACACTGTACATTCTATGAATGAAAGAAAACCCTCAAATCAGCTCGAATAAAAATGAATTCACGGCGATATCCGCCGGGTGATTAAAGGAGGCAGATGAAATGGGATAAGAGATGAGAAAATATCTCGTTAAATTAGTTACCTTGTCGTCCATGAGAAAGAATCCTCAGTATGGTAGATTCCCCAACCGAGCGAAGCTTCTCTAGTACTCCCTCGAATACTGCAGTCTTCCTTCCTCCATTGACATACTTGACCCATTCACGAATCTTGTGGTTCTTGAATGCAACCGCCATCTTCCTAAGAGCATGGTCCTTGACTTTGTCCACATCTGCTTTTGTGAAATGATCTAGTAGGGTGAAATGTTCCATGAGCGTTTCCAAAAGCAAATGTTTTTGTGTGTCGTCGACAAAAGTAACTCCTGGATGTGGCTTTGATGGCTCTCTCCATTCTTGAACGAAGATCGGGAGTAGGTCCTTCACAAGAACTCCGCACTGATGAACGAACTTGTCCGCAATCTTCTTAGGCGCGAATGGTTCGCCATTAGGTTTGATTGCCTCGATATTGTACTTTACGCCCTCCTTCAACTTTTTGTTCGGGCCTCGTTTCGTCCTATTGCCTGAAGATTTGCTCGATCCGGATGGCTAAAAGAAGAAAGATTGATTCGTTAATATATCTTCAAGTCATTTAAAACATGTGATGATCACCAGATGCCTGCTTATATAAATATATATACCTCGCCGGTCTTTGTTGTTTCAAGATCAACATTTTCTTTGTCATATTCATAGTTCACGACTTCATCAATTCGGTCGTCGCGATCGAATATCATATCACCCTCCTCGGTGTTGTTTAGATATTCGGAGCCGTCATAATCTTCTTCATTCTGATCATCATCTGGCCCGCGAGGATTGCGTATGATATTGAACAGGGCCTCTTCTCCCTATCTGCCGGTATTGTCTTCCATAGGTTTTGTTTAACTAATCCAAAAGAAACATATTCAAATTACAATGCATGGATGCAATCAATTAATAAGGAAAAACTGAATCAATCATAGTACATAATAAGCATCATCGAATATAATCTCGAATACGTCGTCTTGAATAATAGATATAATCTCGAATACATCATCTCGAATAATAGATATAATCTCGAATACATCGTCTCGAATAATAGATGTAATCTCGAATACATCGTCTCGAATAATATATAATCTCGAATACATCGTCTCGAATATTATATATCGAGTACATCACTGGCTAGGTAGCTAATAAAGATCGAATACTACAGAAGAATCTAGGACACTCGCAGTTCCTTCGGCGCGGGCGGTGGACACCCAAAGAGAAGGAACCCTCACAGCATCATAGCTAAAGTGAGATCCCTGAAGAAACTACCAGGTATTGGAGAACCTGCCGCCCTCTAACGCAACCATGTAGCGATGGACGTGCTCATCCTCCTCCCTGACACGGCGACGTACCTCCTTCGGTGGGGCCGGCTCCCTCCGCACTGAACTGGCCCACGCGAACGCCACCAAATGAGATCAGAGTCGACGACGGGACCCGGGGCCGGGTTCCTCATCAAGCGGCGCGCCCCTCCAGGCAGCACCTCCCAATGCCATCCCGGCGGAGCCCAGTCCCGGACATGGGTCAGCCGGACGTCGTCGCGGATGGGTCGACGGCGGGGATGCGGGCCCGGCATCGTCCAGAACAAATACTAGCTATATGCCCGCAAAAAGTAACATTTTTTTAATGATTGGATTTTGATAACTAAAATTTCTAACATTTCTATATAACTAACATTCCTATAACATTTCTAACAATGCTATATAACTAACATTTCTATAACATTTCTAATATTTCTATAACTAAAAAATAGAAAAAAATTATAACATTTCTATATAAATAACTAACATTTGTATAACATTTCTAATATTTCTATAACTAAAAAACAGAAAAATTTCTAACTTTTTTATAACTATTTCTATAACTAAAAAACAGAAAATTTTCTAACAATTCTAACTATTTTATAACTATTTCTATAACTAAAAAATAGAAAAATTTCTAACAATTCTAACTATTTTATAACTATTTCTATAACTAAAAAACAGAAAAATTTCTAACAATTCTAACATTTCTATAACATTTCTAACATTTCTATAACTAACTATGTGTGTGTGTGTGCTCACCAGCGAGGCGAGAGGCGACGGGGGGCGGCGACGGGGACGGCGATGACGGGGATGGCGACGACGGGGACAGGGACGGGGCGGCGACGACGGGGATGGGCCGGGGCGGCGATGACGGGGACGACGCGGGATGGGCCAGGACGGCGCGGCGGTGACGACGGGGACGACGGGGACGGGGACGACGGGGCGGCGACGACGGGGACGGGGGCGGCGACGAGGGTTATGGAGACGGGGGCGGCGGGTGGCGGGGCAGAGGAGAAGAAGCAGAGGAGAAACTGAAATTTTTGAAGTGTTTAGTTATATAGGATGGACCTTTAGTACCGGTTGGAGCCACCAACCGGTACTAAAGGCCTATTTTGGCTAGGCCAAGCGGTGGGAACCGCACCCCCTTTAGTGTCGGGTGGTGGCTCCAACCGGTACTAAAGGCCCCCCCTTTAGTACAGGTTGGTGCTACCACCCGGCACTAAAGGGGGTGCGCTGGCGCAGGTGCGGTGCGAAATGTTTAGTCCCACCTCGCTAGCCAAGGGGCGTCCGCACTGGTTTATAAGCCCCAGTGCGGTAGCTCCCTCGAGCTCCTCTCCAAAGCAGGCCTACTGGGCCTAAATGTTCTGTGCTGCCCTGTGGGCCTACTGGGCCTTTGCGGGCCTGCATCCTGGCCCAACAACAGGTTGGGTTTCTAGTCGTATGCAGGCCGCTGTGGCGCAGTAGGTGGGCTTTTTTTCTTCTTTTGCTTTATTTATTTTTGTTTGAGTTGTTTTTTTGCTGTATTTAGAGTTTCTTTGTGAATATTTTTTCTTTAGGTACAAAAAATTACAAACTTTCTGTTAGTACCGGTAGTTTACAAATTTGAATAGTTTAAATTTTGATTTATTTGAAATTTGTGTGAATCACTAGTTTGTGAATAACTTAACTTTGAGAATTGATTTTTCAGTGATTCTTTTTTCTTATGTTCAATATTAGTGTGTTTTATCATTGTATTCAATTTGGTAATGCTTAGGTTATTTAAAAAAATGAAATGCCTTTTGTAACGGATGAGTTTTCGTCCGAAACCCTGATACTTCGAAAGTGATTGTCCATTTAGTACACGAAGTGTATCCAGTTTTTGCGGTAACCCTCTCTACTTTTTTGCACATGCTATGTGGGTGAAATTATGATACCATGCCAACTTTCAACCTTTTCTGAGTTCATTTGAAATGCTTTTCAATTTCAGGGTCATTTAGCTTAAAAATATCAGTAAAGGCATGAAAGAATTTGTTTGCACATAAAATTTCTTCGCGTTTCAAATGCCAAAACACATAACTACCCTAACTATTACAGAGATTCCCTCCTGGGTGTGAAACACAGAAGAAAGTGATTATAGTGAAGCCGATCACATCCCAGATCTTTGGGTGTGAAACTTTTTCTTCGCGTGTGTCCCTTTGCGCCGTAACCATGGAAAATCTTCATCATTTAATGGGATGCTCGGGTCAATATTCACTGTGAATGGAGCAATTTCATCAAACTTTTCATAATCTTCTGACATGTTTGTCTTTTCATCCAATCCCACGATGTTTCTCTTCCCAGAAAGAACTATGTGCCGCTTTGGCTCATCGTACGATGCATTCCCTTCCTTATCTTTTCTTTTTCTTGGCTTGGTAGACATGTCCTTCACATAGAAAACCTGTGCCACATCATTGGCTAGGACGAATGGTTCGTCTGCATACGCAAGATTGTTGAGATCCACTGTTGTCATTCCGTACTGCGGGTCTTCCGTTACCCCGCCTTGTGTCATATTGACCCATTTGCACCGAAACAAAGGGACCTTCAAACCACGTCGATAGTCAAGTTCCCATATGTCATGTATATAACCATAATATGTTTTCTTTTCTGTCTTGGTTTCTGCATCAAAGCGGACACCACTGTTTTGGTTGCTGCTCTTCTTATCTTGGGCGATCATGTAAAATGTATTACCATTTATCTCATACCCTTTGAAAGTCATTATATTTGAAGATGGTAACTGGGACAGCGAGTACAGGTCATCTTCAATAGAGGTGTCATGCATGGTACGTGTCTGCAACCAGCTGGCGAAACTCCTGGTTTGTTCACGTGTAATCCAGTCATCAGACCGCTCCGGGTGTTTGGAGCATAGCAAATTCTTGTGTTCATCCATATATGGAGCCACCAAGGCGGAATTCTGTAGAACTGTGTAGTGTGCTTCAGTGAGAGAATGTCCGTCCATACATATTATTTGTTCCCCTCCTAGCGTGCCTTTTCCATCCAGTCTGCCCTTATGCCGCGATTCAAGAACACCAATCGGCTTAAGGTCAGGAATAAAGTCAATACAAAACTCAATGACCTCCTCATTTTCATGGCCCTTGGAGATGCTTCCTTCTGGCCTAGCACAGTTATGAACATATTTCTTTAAGACTCCCATGAACCTCTCAAAGGGGAACATATTCTGTAGAAATACAGGACCCAAAACGTTAATCTCTTCACATAGGTGAACTAGGACGTACGTCATGATGTTGAAGAAGGATGGTGGGAACACCAACTCGAAACTGACAAGACATTGCACCAAATCATTCTCTCCTTGGTATGATTTCTGGATCGATTACCTTCTGAGAGATTGCATTGAGAAATGCACATAGCTTCACAATGGCTAATCGAACGTTTTCCGGTAGAAGCCCCCTCAATGCAATCGGAAGCAGTTGCGTCATAATCACGTGGCAGTCATGAGACTTTAGGTTCTGGAACTTTTTCTCTGCCATGTTTATTATTCCCTTTATATTCGACGAGAAGCCAGACGGTACCTTAATACTAAGCAGGCATTCAAAGAAGATTTCCTTCTCTTCTTTGGTAAGAGCGTAGCTTGCATGACCCTGATGTATGTCGTCTTTTCCGTGCATACGTTGCTGGTCCTCCCGTGCCTCAGGTGTATCTTTTGTCTTCCCATACACGCCCAAGAAGCCAAGCAGGGTCACACAAAGATTCTTCATCACGTGGATCATGTCGATTGTGGAGCGGACCTCTAGGTCTTTCCAATAGGGCAGGTCCCAAAATATAGATTTCTTCTTCCACATGGGTGCGCGTCCGTGAGCGTCATTTGGAACAGGTTGTCCACCAGGACCCTTTCCAAAGACCACCTTCAAATCCTTGACCATATCATGTACATCATCACCAGTACGGTGGCGAGGCTTCGTCCAGTGATCCGCCTCACCTTTGAAATGCTTGCCTTTCTTTCTTACGGGATGCCTGCTCGGAAGAAATCGACGATGTCCCAGGTACACATTCTTCTTACAATTAGCCAAATATATACTGTCGGTATCGTCCAAACAGTGCGTGCATGCGCGGTATCCCTTGTTTGTCTGTCCTAAAAGGTTACTGAGAGCAGGCCAATCATTGATGGTCACGAACAGCAACACCTTTAGGTCAAATTCTTCCCCCATGTGCTCATCCCACGCACGTACACCTGTTCCATTCCACAGTTGTAAGAGTCCTTCAACTAATGGCCTTAGGTACACATCAATGTCGTTGCTGGGTTGCTTAGGGCCTTGGATGAGCACTGGCATCATAATGAACTTCCGCTTCATGCACAACCAAGGAGGAAGGTTATACAAACATAGAGTCACAAGCCAGGTGCTATGGTTGCTGCTCTGCTCCCCAAAAGGATTAATGCCATCTGCGCTTAGACCAAACCATACGTTCCTTGCGTCATCTGCAAACTCCTTCCCGTACTTTCTTTTGATTTTTCTCCACTGCGACCCGTCAGCGGGTACTCTCAACTTTCCGTCTTTCTTACAGTCTTCTCTGTGCCATCGCATCGCCTTGGCATGCTCTTTGTTTTGGAACAAACGTTTCAACCATGGTATTATAGGAGCATACCAGATCACCTTGGCAGGAATCTTCTTCCTGGGGCGCTCGCCCTCGACATCACCAGGGTCATCGCGGCTGATCTTATAGCGCAATGCATCGCATATCGGGCAAGCGTTCAAATCCTCGTACTCATGGCGGTAGAGCATGCAATCATTAGGGCATGCATGTATCTTCTGCACCTCTAACCCTAGAGGGCAGACAACCTTCTTTGCTTGGTACGTACTCTCGGGCAATTCGTTGTCCTTGGGAAGCATATCCTTTATCATTACCAGCAACTTTCCAAATCCCTTGTCAGATACACCATTCTCTGCCTTCCATTGCAGCAATTCCAGTGTGGTGCCCAGCTTTTTCTTATCACCTTCGCAATTCGAGTACGACAATTTTTTGTGATCCTCTAACATGCGCTGCAACTTCTTCTTCTCCAAATCACTTGCGCAGTTTCTCTTTGCATCGGCAATGGCCCGACCTAGATCATCAACGGGCTCATCCGATGCCTCTTCTTCAGCTTCTTCCCGCATTGCCGGCTCAGCTTCTTCCCGCATTACCGGCTCAGCTTCTTCCCTCATTGTTGTATCATCGTATTCAGGGAACCCAAGGCCAGGATAGCTGTTGTCGTCCTCTTCTTCTTCATTGTCTTCCATCATAACCCCTCTTTCTCCATGCTTGGTCCAAACATTATAGTGGGGCATGAAACCGGACTCAAACAGGTGGACGTGAATGGTTCTTGACGTAGAGTAATTCCGACCATTCTTACAGTCAGCACATGGACAATGCATAAAACCATCCGCTCGCTTGTTTGCCTCAGCCGCAAGCAGAAAAGTACGCATGCCATTAATGAACTCGGGAGAGCATCGGTCATCGTACATCCATTGCCGGCTCATCTTCAATACACAGCACCGAAAACATCAAATTAATACAATACATAAAGTTCATACATAAAGTTCATACATAAAGAGCATACAACACTTCAATGCAACAAACAAATAACTCTCTAGCTAAAGAATTTAAATGCAACAACAAATGCGATCAAGATCGCAACTAAGGTAACAATTGATCCAACAGCATAATGATACCAAGCCTCACTATGAATGGCATATTTTCTAATCTTTCTAATCTTCAAGCGCATTTTCTCCATCTTAATCTTATGATCATCGACGACATCGGCAACATGCAACTCCAATTCCATCTTCTCCCCCTCAATTCTTTTCAATTTTTCCTTCAAATCCTCGTTTTCTCTTTCAACTAAATTTAACCTCTCGACAATAGGGTCGGTTGGAATTTCGGGTTCAACTACCTCCTACATACAAATATCTATGTCAACTTGATGGGCATAATTTGTCATAAACACGAAATGCAATGAATAGTTTTAAAAGAGAATATACCACATCCGAATCATAACCCGGACGAGGGGTGACGGGGACGGATATCAAAACCATGGCACTATGCATAACAAACAACGTATGGGTAAGATAATTATACGAGTAACTATATATCCAAATCACACAAACATCATTTTTTATATAAAACTTCATGAACAAGAGGCTCACCACAAGGTGGTGCCGGCGACGGGACGTTGTGAGCGATCGACGGTGGTTACGACGGAGATTTAGAACGTACTAAGTAAACCACACCTACATATGCAAAACTAAGTGTTATTTTTGACCTCAAATTGCATATAAATCAAATACTAGCACATATATATAATTCCTCCCAAATTACTAAACTCAAAAATCAATCACTATATAAAGCATTGCACGAGCTAATCTAGCAATGAGAGATGAAAGGAAAGAGTTGCTAACCTTTGTGATCATTTGAATGGATAGGGGCCTTCAAATCTTGGGCAAAATGTGTGATGAGCTTGAGAGGAAGAGGGAAAAGAACAGAGTGGAGAGGGGAAAGGGGAAGAACAGAGCGAGCTCGGGTGGACGAAGGGTCTATGTAGGACGACCTTTAGTACCGGTTCGTGATACGACCCGATACTAAAGGTGCTGGAGGGGCCCCGGACTGACAACATCCTGCCACCACTCACTTTAGTACCGGTTCATGGCACGAACCGGTGCTAAAGGTTCGCCACGAACCGGTACTAATGAGAGCGGCCCGGCTAGCCGTTGGAACCGACACTAATGTACACATTAGTGCCGGCTCAAATTCAAACTGGCACTAATGTGCTTCACGTTTGACCCTTTTTCTACTAGTGCATGTGGCACATCAAAGATGTGCATTTTGGGTATTCAACATATATATATATATGTTTTTCCCACATGCAAAGAGGCAGTGTTTGTCCTCTCGCACCCACCTAAGCGAGTATCAGTGATATCGATGCTTTTCATCTATGGGCCCGCTTGGTCCATCACTTCTTTTTTCCTGACAACAAGAGAGGTTAATTTGACATAGGAGGGGATTATTATTTTTGCTCTGCGATGACATGCATGATACACTTTGATCACACACATATGCATGTGTACACATGAATCCCTCCCATCGTGTCAAAGTGGCTAGTACAACGACACCATCATGAACCGATCTCGCTCTGTGTGGCGAGCTAGTGTACGATTTTTGACACACGCGCCAGATCAATGTTGTGTATTCAAACATGCATGCACGCATCACCTCCATACATATGCATGTAGTGGTTTCCTTCAAACAATACACTCCCTCGCGTGGTTATCGGCGAAAAGCCTATATATTTGTGGGCCCGCATAGACATCCATGATCACCTTGAACAACAAGATAGGTTGCCATGGCGGATTCTTCATTTGGTTAGTGTTATCGTAGTATAGGTCATGGTGAGATTCAAACCTAATTAAGTTTGAGCGCACATACTATGCACGCATGCATGCATATATGAATCCCCGCCATTGGCTTGAAGTGTGGTGTAACATACATATGCATCGTCAAGCTAACCCTCACTCAGTGTGGGGATTTCTAGTTCGAAATCACGATGCCACATCAAAGTTGTTCATTGTTACTCAAAAACACACCTCTCCATACATATGTTTGGGCCACAGGCATGCAGTGGTTGTCTTCAGGGACTAGCTACTTGCGTGATTATTGGCGATCTAGCCCATCTCCGGGGGTCGCATGGATGGCCATCACTTTGACCAACAACAAGAGAGAGGTTGTACGACCAAGGTGGATTATTCTTGGTCTATTTTACGATCCATCTTGGTGAGATATATGCCTCTTTGGCCCGCCGAATGAAAGTGTGTGTGTGGGGGGGGGAGGGGTGGTACATCGCACTTTGCTAGGTGAACCTTGGTTGGGGGCGACATGCATTCATAGCTTAATTAGGATTCCCTTTGTGGTGACACAAGGGGGGTGGGGGGCTGCTAGTTACTTTTCACTTTGCTAGGTGAACCTCGGTTGGGGGGATGGGCATGCTCACAGCTTAGGATTCCCTTCGTGCCGACACGAGCGGGGGCTGCTAGCTACTTCGCAGTTTGCTAGGTGAACCTCGGTTGGGGGGAGGCATGTGCATTCATAGCTTAGGATTCCTTTCGTGCCGACACGAGGGAGGGGTGGCTGCTAGCTACTTCGCAGTTTGCTACGGTGAACCTCGGTTGGGGGGGGGAGGGCATGCGTTCATAGCTTAGCTAGGATTCCCTTCGTGCCGACACGAGGGAGGGGGCTGCTAGCTACTTCGCACTTTGCTAGGTGAACCTCGGTTGGGGGGGCATGCATTCATAGTTTAGGAATCCCTTCGTGCCAACACGAGGGAGGGGGGCTGCTAGCTCTACTTCACACTTTACTAGGTGAACCTCGGTTGGGGGGCATGCATTCATAGCTTAGGATTCCCTTCGTGCCGACACGAGGGAGGGGGGCTGTTAGCTACTTCGCACTTTGCTACGGTGAACCTCGGTTGGGGGTGATGACCCACAAGTATAGGGGATCTATCATAGTCCTTTCGATAAGTAAGAGTGTCGAACCCAACGAGGAGCAGAAGGAAATGATAAGCAGTTTTCAGTAAGGTATTCTCTGCAAGAACTAAAATTATCGGTAACAGATAGTTTTGTGATAAGATAATTTGTAACGAGTAACAAGTAACAAAAGTAAATAAGGTGCAGAAAAATGGCCCAATCCTTTTTGCAGCAGAGGACAAGCCTGGACAAACTCTTATATAAAGGAAAACGCTCCTGTGGACACATGGGAATTATTGTCAAGCTAGTTTTCATCGCGCTCATATGATTCGCGTTCAGTACTTTGATAATTCGATATGTGGGTGGACCGGTGCTTCGGTACTACCCTTCCTTGGACAAGCATCCAACCCCTATTGCAAGCATCCGCAACTACAAAAGAAGTATTAAGGTAAACCTAACCATAGCATGAAACATATAGATCCAAATCAGCCCCTTACGAAGCAACTCATAAACTAGGGTTTAAGCTTCTGTCACTCTAGCAGCCCATCATCTACTTATTACTTCCCAATGCCTTCCTCTAGGCCCAAACAATGGCGAAGTGTCATGTAGTCTACGTTCACATGACACCACTAGAGGAGATACATCATACATCTCATCAAAATATCAAACGAGTACCAAATTCACATGACTACTTATAGTAAGACTTCTCCCATCTCCTCAGGAACAAACGTAAATACTCACAAATCATATTCATGTTCATAATCAGAGGAGTATTAATATGCATAAAGGATCTAAACATATGATCTTCCACTGAATAAACCAACTAGCATCTACTACAAGGAGTAATCAACACTACTAGTAACCCACAGGTACCAATCTGAGGTTTTGAGACAAAGATTGGATACAAGAGATGAACTAGGGTTTGTGATGAGATGGTGCTGGTGAAGATGTTGATGGATATTGAACCCCTCCCAATGAGAGGATTGTTGGTGATGACGATGGTGATGATTTCCCCCTCCCGGAGGGAAGTTTCCCCGGCAGAATAGCTCCGCCGGATCCCTAGATTGATTCTGCTAAGGTTCCGCCTCGTGGCGGCGGAGTTTCGTCTCGTGAGCTTGCTTATGATTTTTTCTCCTTGACGAAAGACATCATATAGCAGAAGATGGGCATCAGAGGGCTGCCAGGGGGCCCATGAGGCAGGGGCGTGCCCAGGGGGTAGGGCGCGCCCCCACCCTCGTGGATGGTGGGTGGCCCCCTCTGGTACTTCTTTCGCCCAATATTTTTTATATATTCTGAAACGTGGTCCTGTGAAATTTCGGGACTTTTGGAGATGTGGAAAATAGGTCTCTAATATTTGCTCCTTTTCCAGCCCAGAATTCCAGCTGCCGGCATTCTCCCTCTTCATGTAAACCTTGTAAAATAAGAGAGAATAGTCATAAGTATTGTGACATAATGTGTAATAACAGCCCATAATGCAACAAATATCAATATAAAAGCATGATGCAAAATAGACGTATCAACTCCCCCAAGCTTAGACCTCGCTTGTCCTCTAGCGAAAGCTGATATCGAAAAATATGTCCACATGTTTAGAGATAGAGGTGTCGATAAAATAAAATATAGACATGAGGGCATCATGATCATTCTTATAACAACAACATATATAAATATTGCCATATGATTTCTTATGCTAAAGTAACAATTCATTCACAATTTTGAGTATAAATCTGAAACTTCATTGAAAACTAACAAGCTATAATCTCAGTTATTGAAGCAATTGCAATTTATCGTAACATAGGAAAGAGTCAATATAAGAGCTTTTCAGCAAGTCCACATACTCAACCATCAATTAGTCTTTCATGGTTGCTAACACTCACGCAATATTTATGGTTACGAAGTTTTAGTCGGACACAGAGAAAGATATGAGCTTATAGTTTTGCCTCCCAACCTTTTACCTCAAGGGTAATGTCAACAATAATAGTTCATGAAAACTCACATCCAATTAGCCATATATATATCAGGATCTTTCCAACACACTGTGCATGCCAAAGGATAAAATGTAAAAAGTAAAGGTGAAGATCACCGTGACTCTTGCATGAAATATAAGACAAGAATAAAAGATAGGCCCTTCGTAGAGGGAAGCACAGGTTGTCATGTGCTTTTATGGTTGGATGCACAAAATCTTAATGCGAAAGAACGTCACTTTATATTACCACTTGTGATATGGACCTTTATTATGTAGTCTATCGCTTTAATTTCTTCCACATCACAAGATCGTATAAAGCTTATTTTCTCTACATTAATAAATCATACATATTTAGAGAGAAATTTTTATTGCTTGCAACAATGTCAACTTACTTGAAGGATCTTACTCAATCCATAGGTATATATGGTGGACTCTCATGGCAAAACTAGGTTTAAGGATATTTGGAAGCACAAGTAGTATCTCTACTTGGTGCAAAGAATTTGGCTAGCATGAGACGGAAAGGCAAGCTCAGCATGTTGGATGATCCATGACAATATAATTTATTTCAGATGTAAGAAAACATAACCCATTACATTGTCTTCCTTGTCCAACATCAACTCTTTAGCATGTCATATTTTAATGAGTGCTCACAATCATAAAAGATTTCCAAGATAGTATATTTATATGTGAAAACCTCTCTTTCTTTATTACTTCCTATTAATTGCAACGATGACCAAAACTATGCTTGTCAACTCTCAACAATTTTTATTCATCATACTCTTTATATGTGAAGTCATTACTCTCCATAAGATCCATATGATATCTTTATTTATTTTTATTCTTTCTCTTTTATTTTATTCCCTCAAGATCATAGCAAGATAATCAATCCCTTGACTCAACACTAATCTTTATTATATATAGTTCACAGACTCGATTACATAGAAGGATCATAAAGCAAAACTCAAAACTAGATCATACTAAAACTTCATTCTACTAGATCAAGATATTACCAAAAGGATCGAACTAAGAAAAAATGGCAAAGATAAAAGTGTGATGGTGATATGATACCGGGGCACTCCCCCAAGCTTGGCAGTTGCCAATAGGAGTGCCCATACCCATGTGTTTATGTCTCCTTCCTTGGAGGTAGTGATGATGGAGTTGTTGATGATGTAGGCTTGTCGTCCATCTTCCAAGGCATAGGTTCACCATCATAGAAGAATGATCGAGTCTCTGGGATCCTTGAATCTGCATCCAAACTCATCCTCTTGAATCTATATTCATACTCATAGTTTTGGTTTTGCAGGTCATACATCTGGGCTTGGAGATGCTCGATTTTCTCGTGAAGCTTGAAGATGGTCTCCCCGATGTTCCTGGCATCTTGCTTGGTGGTGTTGGTGAACTCCATGATCATTATGTGATTGGTGTCGAGTCCATGTTCCACCATCTCCTGGCACTTGAAAACTTGTTGCTCTATTGCTTCAAGTCTTGTCTCCACGCTTCCGGTCCTCCTTGGTCCCTCAGCATCGCGGATGTGTAGAAACCCCTCACGCATCTCAATGGTTTGAGGGTGTTGCAGCACCTCCACGAGGTAGGGGTTGATGACCTTCTTGAAGAACTTTTCCTTGGGGGCACTTGAAGACGCCATGGCGATCTAGATCTGTCAGAAAAACAGCTCGAAACAAAGACAGAAGATATTTGCGTGATACGGTGGTCAAAACCTTCGGGAGATTATATAATGAACTTTTACCCAAAATAAGTATCGTGCAAGAAAACGGAGTCCGGAGGGCACACGAGGTGCCCACGACGCAGGGGGCGCGCCCAGGGGGGTAGGGCGCGCCCTCCACCCTCGTGGACGCCTTGTGTCCTTCCCGAACTACTTCTTATTTTCCTATTTTCTTAAATATTCCAAAATGGAGAAGAATTGCTATTAGAACTGTTTTGGAGTCGGTTTACTTACCGTACCACATACCTCTTCCTTTTCGGAGTCTGAAACGTTCTGGAAAGTGTCCCTTATGTATTCCTCCGGTATTACGGTTTCAATAACATTAGTTTCAACATTTATAGGATTACCCGAGATATAATGTTTGATTCTTTGACCGTTCACCACCCTCGGATTTGTGCCTTCGAAGTTGTTGATTTTTATGGCACCGGAATGATAAACCTCCTCGATAACGTAAGGACCTTCCCATTTAGAGAGAAGTTTGCCTGCAAAAAATCTTAAACGAGAGTTGTATAACAATACATAGTCACCTACATTAAACTCACGTTTTTGTATCCTTTTGTCATGCCATCTTTTGACTTTTTCTTTAAACAGTTTGGCATTCTCATAAGCCTGGTGAAAGTACAACTATCCCTAGGTGGTTTTGGTAATTCCTAACAAAATATAGCTCATTGAGCTAATGCTATTTCAAGATTAATATTTCAGGAAAGCTCAATGATTGGCATGGCATGGATGAGAAAAGTGGACCCTCAAAATGCTAAGGACAAAAGGATTGGCTCAAGCTCAAAGCTCAAGACTCTACATTTTCTATTTTAGTGATCCAAGATCACATTGAGTCTATAGGAAAAGCCAATACTATCAAGGAGGGATGAGGTCTTGCTTAATGAGGCTCTTGCTCAAAATGCTTAGTGATATGCTCCAAATCCCTCAACTACTTTCTCACATCCACATATGACCTAAACCAAAAGTCAAACTCGGCTCCACCGATTCTTTCTATCCGGCGCCACCGAGTTCGGATGTCATAGCCACTGCCACAAACCCTAGGCAAATCGGTCTCACCGATAGGGATCTCGGTCTCACCGAGATGGGATTGTAATCTCTCTGTTTCCCTTCGTAATGTTTCGGTCCCACCGAGATGAGCGATCGGTCCCACCGAGATAACAATGTAAACTCTCTGTTTCCCTTCTGTAAGATTTTGGTCTCACCAAAATGAGCGAATCGGTCCCACCGAGTTTACCTGACCACCTATCTGGTTAGCTTATTACCAAATTCGGTCTCACCGAGTTTGTGTAATCGGTCTCACCGAGATTACGTTATGCCCTAACCCTAACCATATCGGTCCTACCGAGTTGCATGTCGGTCCCACCAAAAATCCTAACAGTCACTAGATTTGCTGAAACGGTCCGACCGAGTTTATCAATTCAGTCCCAACGAGATTGGCACGTTGTGTGTAATGGTTAGATTTTGTGTGGAGGCTATATATACCCCTCCACCTCCTCTTCATTCGTGGAGAGGGCCATCAGAACGAACCTACACTTCCAACTTACCTTTCTGAGAGAGAACCACCTACACTTGTGGTGAGGCCAAGATATTCCATTCCTACCATATGAATCTTGATCTCTAGCCTTCCCCAAGTTGCTTTCCTGTAGCGACCAGACCTCAAACGGTCTGATCTCTGTGCTTTAGTGTCATTGCTGGATCAGTAATGCTGACACACACAGTACTTGAAGGACTTATAACAGAGTAGCAATCACACACTTAGTACATCGAATGTCTCAAAAGAGAACTTATTACAATAAATATGGCGTAAGGCCATCTAATAATGATAATAGCGGAAGGCTTGGAAGATAAGTGAGTCCATCAACTCCAACGGCATCACTGAGTATAGAACCACGACCTAAAAGACACCTTAATCGTCGTCTGAAAAGTCTGCAACATGAACGTTGCAGCCCGAAAACGGGTCAGCACATGGAATATGCTGGAAAAGTAACACATAGAGAGTAATGAAAGAATAAGGCTATACTGCATGCATATATGGCTGGTGGAAGGCTCTACGGTTACAGTTTTGCGTAAAGCCAATTTTTCCCTACCGCAAAGGAATAAATTTTATTTAACTATCATGGTAGTTGTTAAACATTGAGAGTGTAGACACCCTCTCAATCCCAATTAAGCATCATCTTTAAAACCCAACAATATTAATTAGAGTAACATGATGAGATTCACATGATAATCCAAATACTAGATACTCAAGTTGTCCATAACTGGGGACACGGCTAACCATGATTAGTTTATACACTCTGTAGAGGTTTGCGCACTTTTCCCCACAAGACTCGATCTCCTCCGTTGGGATTCTCGCACTACATGGTGTTTGAGAAACGGATGACCGAGACATAGTCTTTCAGAAGTGCTAGCACCTTACGAACGGGTAGACCGTTACACCTACTTTCCCCTACATCTGCTAGTTTACCATTGTAAGAGTTCGCACGACTTAATCAACTATGCTAGAGCCCATAGTAGCTTGTGGCTGCACACGGAAGTTTCTAGTATGAATAATCTCATGATCCATTAGAGCCTGGGTGGCGGTCCATAAAGAAAAATAGGCAATCGCTGGAATACCTAGGTGCCTCAATCCACCCAGATGTGTGTTTAAGTTGCCACCTTAGATAAACCATTAATTTAACAATCTCACATCTGTCATGGATACACTCACCCAATCCACGTCTACTAGAATAGGATGACAGTATAAGAAAACGTAGAAGTAACTCCCAAAGGTTTGATAATAAAATAGGTAATAGGTACTACTGATCATCTACTTCCCAAAACCCACAATTTAATTAGATCCTATTCATGCAACGTCTGAGGATTGATCTAATGCAATAAAAACTGGGTAGTAGGAGGTATGATCAAAGTGTTACTTGCCTTGCTGATGATCCGCAAAACCTAGCGATTCAAAGTAACAAGCGGCGCACTTCGGGTACTCTATCGCAAACAAACAAGCATACAATAAGTACTCAACTAATGCACAGGTAATACTCAAATAAGAGAACTAACCAGAAAGTTCAACTTAAGACTCCGGTTTGCAAAAAGAATCAAATCGAACGAAACAATGAAAGTCAAACGGCGAAAGAAACAAACTTCATTTACTAATCTGAATCTAGGTCAAATTTTACAGAAGCAAAAACTTGTTTGAGTTGGTTAAACGGAAGGAGGGTTTCGAGACGAAACTCCAGGCGCTTGAATCGCCTGATTCCGATAAACGAGCAAAAAGTTATACTAGAACAAAAATCGGATCAGAAATCGCGATCAGAAATAATCGCGGAAAATCCGAGAAAAAGAAAAACGACAAACAGATTAACGAACGAACGTTCATTTTCTGGAACTAAATGGTGAACGCGTCCGTTAAAACGAACGAACGAGCGAACGCTCGCTAAATAAGGGCAACCTAACCGGGAAATAGAGACCTGATCTCTAAATAAATAGAGGGATCTAGAAAACATCAATATGACACAACCGCGCTGTGGAAATCCAGAAGTATACCAGGTTGTTTTCTTATGGGAAAAACCGGTAACGGGCGTGAGGCGGCGGATAGATCTCGGCGGCGGCGAGAGCGGGTCAGTGGGGACGGCTGGCTTGTCGACCGGGTGTGCTTGACGCACTGGGCGGCGTGATGGCGGTGTCGGCACTGCCCGAAGACGAGCGGTCTTCCGGCATAGCGTCGGGTTCGGTTGGGGCGGCGAGTTGGGCGGTGTTGAGAAACGGATGACCGAGACATAGTCTTTTCAGTAAGTGCGCTAGAGCAGCTTGTTTATACAGAACGGGTAAGACTGTCCGTTACATTCCACACTACACTGGTTTCTCACCGTAGCATTTAGCGGCTACAGTATTACCAGTGTATAGAGTTTCGCGAATATCAACTGACTTAATCAATCTAATGCTAGAAAGCCCATAGTCCGGCTTGGTGTGCTCGGCGTCAGCATTTGAACGTGTTCTAGTATTGGAATAAATGTTCAATGATTTCATTTATATTGAGCTGGGATGGCCGGTCCACTAAAGAAAAAAGATAGGCATCGCTTGGAATATCTTTCCGCAGTGCCGCTTTCCACACGTCCCACCCCAGAATGTGTGTTTCACAAGCTTGCCACCAATCGGGATTAGATAAACATTAATTTAACAACTCACATCTGTCACTAGGATAACACTCGAACCACAATCACACGTGACATAGATTATGAGGATGACTATGTTATTTCCACCTATTTTTAGGGTTCGCAGCAAAACGTATGAAGGTTGGACCTCTCCAAATGGTATCTCAGATAAATGAAATATAAGGTAATCAGCTGAGAGGAGCATTTGAGCTTGCAATTTGTAGCTCTGAATCATCTACTTCCCATAAACCGTCCCAATCCAAATTTAATAGCACTCCTAATTCAATGATCCACACTAGCAACGTCTGAGGATCTGATTCACTGAAATGCAATATGAGGAGAGAATCTGGGATAGCTAGGAGGTCAGATCAAAGTGTTACTTGCCACTCTCTAAGATGAGTTTACTCTTGACAAAGAGCCATCATGCGAGGATGCACAACAGATACAAGTGCGGTGCCGCGGCATTTCGGCGTAAGCACCAATCGCTAGCTCTGCCCCCAAACAATAGCATACCAATGTAGTAACGACATGTCTCTAAGTGCACCTAGGTAATTAGTACATGAAACAACAGAAGAGAACTAACCAGTAAAAGTCTCCAACTTCATAGACTTTACACCCTGGTTTTGACAACAAAGAATCATTTTCGACAACGCATACATATAACAGTTCAACAGTACGAGTGAGAAATGCAAAACAAACTTCATTTACTAATAGAAACTGAAATCTTAGGTCAATATTTCTTTATCAGAAAGTCGTATATAAACATGGTTTGACGCTCTGGTATTAAACGTTATATGTTTGTGTTCGAGATAAGACGAAGCTGCCTGGGCGCTATTGAAGGTCGCTATAGATACCGATTGATTAAAAGCGAGCGTAAATAGTTATACACTCAAGAAATACAGGAAAATCGGATCAGAAATCCTAGGACGAGATCAAGCAGAAGTGAGGACTACGCGGAAAATCACGAGAAGAAGATAAATACGAGACGATATGCACAGCAGTGTAATCTGCAACGCATAAACGTTCATTTTGTTTGCCTAGGAGACTAAATATGGTGAAACGCGTCGTTAAACGAACTGAACAAAGATGCGAATGATTCGCGGGAGAATGGTAAAACGCTCCGAGCGTAAATATAACACTAGAGACAAAAATAAACACCGCTTCTAAATAAAAAACAGGATTTAAAAATAAACAAATGTAAAAACCGGTGGATCTTCACACCGAACGGTTTATCATCACGGGGAAAAACCGAGGCGTAAGGTGGCGGGCGCTCTTAAGCGGCTCAGACGGCGGCTGTGGGTAGGTGTCTAGAGAGAGGCGGGGCTGATACCGGGTGTGCGCGAGAACTCGGCTACAGCGAATCGGCTCGGCGGCAGCGTCGGGCGGCGGCGTCGGGCGGTGGCTTGGCTCGGCTAGGGTTACAGCGCAGGGTGGGCTGACGGGCTCGGGGCGGCTCCTTATAAAGGCCGGCCCGAAGAGTCCTGGCCGAAACCGGCCCTAAGTCGGTTGCGCGTTTTTTTAAATAATTACGCGTAGAAAAAAAAAATAAAAGAAATACCAAACGGACTCCAAAAATCCCGAAATAAAATTTCCCCGACTTCTAAAATCAAGCCGAACATGATGAACATTTATTTGGGGCCTAAATGCAATTTTGAAAACGCACATTTTTCCTAAATTCAAATAAAATAGCAATAAATCCAAAATAAAATCTTATTTGATTTTATTATTAAATCCTCAATATTTCTTTATTTTGGGAAAGTCATTTTATTCCCTCTCTCATTTTTCTATAATAGAAATAATTGAAGATAAAATAAATAAAATCAAATGATCCTATTTTCAAAATTTGAGAAAACTCAAATATGAAAATAATGAAATCCCCAACTCTCTCCGAGGGTCCTTGAGTTGCGTAGAATTTCTAGGATCAAACCAAAAGCAAATAGAATATGATATGCAGTGATGATCTAATGTATAACATTCCAAATTGAAAATTTGGGATGTTACAAACCTACCCCCCTTAAGATGAATCTCGCCCTCGAGATTCGGGTTGGCTAGAAAATATGTGAGGGTGGTCCTTCAGCAGATCTTCCTCTCGCTCCCAGGTGGCTTCATCCTCCGTGTGGTGACTCCACTGAACTTTGCAAAACTTGATAACCTTGCTGCGGGTGACACGGCTGGCATACTCAAGAATCTTGACTGGTTTCTCCTCATAGGTTAAATCAATGTCCAATTGAATCGCTTCCAGCGGCACTGTATCTCTCAGCGGTATATCAGCCATCTTTGCGTGGCACTTCTTCAACTGGGAAACGTGGAATACATCATGAACTCCTGACAATCCTGTGGGCAATTCCAACTTGTAGGCTACTTCTCTCATACGCTCCAAAACCTTGTATGGTCCTACAAAACGTGGCGCTAACTTTCCCTTAACTCCAAAGCGCTTAACTCCTCGAAGTGGAGATACTCAAAGATAAACTCGGTCTCCGACTTCGTAAACTGTCTCCTTGCGTTTAGAATCTGCGTAGCTCTTCTGCCTGGATTGAGCTACCTTGAGCCTATCGCGAATCAATTTCACCTTCTGTTCATACTCCTTAATCAAATCTAGCCCAAACAACTAGCAGGTCTCCAACTTCATCCCACGACAATGGGGTCTTGCACCTCCTTCCGTACAAGGCTTAGAAAGGGGCCATCTTCAAGATGGATTGATAACTGTTGTTGTAAGAGAACTCTGC
Organism: Triticum urartu; assembly: GCF_003073215.2. NCBI lineage: Eukaryota > Viridiplantae > Streptophyta > Magnoliopsida > Poales > Poaceae > Triticum > Triticum urartu. Next base: position 416,203,962 of record NC_053024.1, read on the forward strand.
ATATGGCAAATTATCATCCCAACTAGATTCGTAATCTAGCGCGCAAGCTCTTAGCATATCCTCCAAAATCTGATCGACTCTCTCGGTTTGTCCATCTGTCTGTGGATGAAAAGCTGTACTAAACTCTAGCCTGGTACCCAAAGTCTCGTGCAACTGATTCCAGAACTTTGAGGTAAACTGGGTTCCTCTATCTGATACAATGCTCCTCGGAACTCCATGCAGACATACGATCCTGGTCATGTATATCTTTGCCAACTTAGCACTGGTGTAGGTAGTCTTCACTGGGATGAAATGAGCTACCTTTGTCAAACGATCGACTACTACCCAAATCGAGTCATAGCCTGAACGCGTTTGGGCAATCCCGTAATAAAATCCATGCCTAGCTTATCCCACTTCCATTCGAGTATTGGCAATGGCTATAGCAATCCTGCTGGCTTCTGATGCTCTGCCTTTACTCTCTGACATACATCACAAACTGCTACATACTCTACAATATCCTTCTTCATTCCGGTCCACCAGAAAGTATCCTTCAAATCCAAATACATCTTGGTATTTCCTGGGTGAATCGAATATGGTGAATCATGGGCTTCCTGCAGAATTAACTTCCTAATCTCCGGGTCATTGGGCACATAAACACGGTCTTCAAACCATAGGGTATCGTGCTCATCCTCACGAAATCCTTTAACTTTTCCTTTGCTCATCTTCTCCTTTATAGAGGCAACCTCCTTGTCAGTCTTCTGAGATTCTCTAGTCTTATCCATCAAGGTAGACTGAATCTCCAATGCTGCTACATAGCCTCTCGGGACTATCTCCAAACATAGATCACGAAGATCCTCGGCTAACTCCTTTGGTAATTCCCCCGACATTAGTGTGTTGACGTGGCTCTTACGGCTCAATGCATCAGCTACTACGTTAGCCTTTCCGGGATGATAATGCAATCTCATATCATAATCCTTGATGAGCTCCAACCATCTCCTTTGCCTGAGATTCAACTCCTTCTGCGTGAAAATATACTTCAAACTCTTGTGATCCGTGTACACTTCACAATGGTTTCCAATGAGAAAATGACTCCAAGTCTTTAATGCATGCACTACGGCTGCTAACTCCAAATCATGCATGGCATAATTCAACTCATGAGGCTTAACCTATCCTGAGGTATATGAAACAACTCTTCCCTCCTGCATAAGCACTGCTCCAAGTCCTCGACGTGAAGCATCGCAATACACCTCATAATCCTTGTTCTGATCCGGCAAAATCAACACTGGTGATGTAATCAAACGTTTCTTCAACTCCTGGAAACTGGCCTCACATTCCTCAGTCCATATGAACTTGGTATCCTTCTTCAACAACTCCGTCATAGGCTTCACAATCTTCGAGAAATTTTCAATGAATCTCCGGTAGTATCCTGCAAGTCCAAGAAAACTCTGGATTTCTCCAACTGTTGTTGGGGCTTCCCAATTTGTCACAGTGACAACCTTGGTGGGATCTACTACTATACCTTCTCCAGATATAACGTGTCCGAGGAATCCAACTTCCTTCAACCAAAACTCACATTTGCTAAACTTGGCATATAACTGATGTTCTCTGAGCTTCTCAAGTACCAAGCGCAAATGCTCCTTATGCTCCACTTCATTCTTCGAGTAAACCAGAATATCACCAATGAACACTATGACGAACTTATCCAAAAACTCCATAAACACTTTGTTCATCATGTTCATAAAATAGGCAGGTGCGTTAGTCAGACCAAATGACATAACGATATACTCGTACAGCCCATACCTGGTGGTAAAAGCCGTCTTAGGTATATCATGTCCTCGAATCTTCAACTGATGGTACCCTGATCGCAGATCGAGCTTGGAAAATACCTTAGCTCCTTGCAATCGATCGAACAGATCATTGATCATCGGTAGTGGGTACTTGTTCTTGATTGTTACTTCATTCAATCCTCGATAATCAACAACCATCCTTAATGATCCATCCTTTTTCTCCACTAGAAGTACTGGCGATCCCCAAGGCGACGAACTTGGGCGAATATAACCTTTATCTAGTAACTCTTTAATCTGCTTCTTAATCTCCTCCAAATCTTTTGCGGGCATCCTGTATGGTCTCTTAGATATTGGCCCCGTGCCTGGCAAAAGCTCAATCAAAAACTCAATGTCTCTATCCGGTGGCATGCCTGGCAACTCCTCTGGAAATACATCAGGAAAATCCTTTACCATTGGTACTTCCTCCTGTACAACTCCTATTAGGGAATTTACTTGAGTCCTCTTAGGCACATGCTGGGATACATACTTGATCCTTCTTCCTTCTGGGGTGGTAAGAAAAATCGACTTACTGGTGCAATCGATGTTTCCTCCATACATCGACAGCCAATCCATACCCAGAGTTACATCCAAACCTTGTGATTCCAAAATGATCAAATCCGAGGGAAACACATGCCTACATACTCAATGGCACTTGAAAACACCCTCGGCTGGCCATATACTCCGCTCCTGGTGAGCTTACTAGCATAGGTGTTCTAAGAACCTTGGTGGGCAGGTTATACTTATCCACAAATCCCCGTGAGATGTATGAATGCAATGCACCAGTATCAAAAAGAACGAGTGCAGTAAATGACTTAACCAAACACTTACCTATTACTGCATCTGGCTGAGCTTCAACCTCCTCCATGTTAACGTGGTTCACCTGTCCCCTGTTGAAAGGGTTCGGCTTCTTCCCAGAGCTTCCATTGCCACTCCCATTTTGGGCTTCAGGACATTCATTGGCATAATGTTCGGTCTTCTGACACTTAAAGCAAGTGACTTGGCTCAAGTCTCTCTTGGCTGGTGTTGATGGGCTGGTACGGTTCTGGCCGTTGCTTCCTCCATTCCCATTACCATTCTTGGGGCCATTATGATTGTGCGAGCTTCCTCCCCCGTGGGTATGCTGAAAAGGTCCTCCCGGTTTAGGGGTAAAATGCGGCTTCTGCTGCGCTCCAGAATTGTACTTCCCTTGTCCATACTTCCTCTTACGGTTTTCAATCTACTGCTGCTTCCCTTCAATCATAAGAGCACGATCTACCAACTCCTGGTAGTTGTTGAAGCTTGCTACCATCAACTGCATGCTCAATTCATCATTCAGTCCTTCCAGAAACTTCTCCTGCTTAGCTGCATTCGTAGCAACGTCATCTGGGGCACAATGTGCTAGCTTACTAAAGTCATCCACATACTGGCCAACTGTCCATCCTCCTTGGTGCAAGTTGCGAAACTCACGCTTCTTCATTGCCATAGCTCCTGCTGAAACATGGGCAGTATGGAAAGCCTGCTGAAACTGGTCCCATGTGACAGTGTCGATAGGGTAAGTGGTCCCTTCGTGGGTGGAGCCCTCCATGGACTCGCGCAGCCGTTACCCTTCGTGGGTTGAAGTCTCCATCAACGTGGATGTACGATAGCACCACCTATCGGAACCACGACAAAAACATCCGTGTCTCCTATTGTGTTTGAATCCTCCAAACCCTTCCCTTTACATTCTTGCAAGTTGCATGCTTTACTTTCCACTGCTCATATACTCTTTGCATGCTTGCTTGAATTGTGTTAAGATTGCTTGACTTGTTCAAAGTTGCTAAAATCTGCCAAGAACTAAAATTGGGAAAATGATAAGTTTTATTTGGTCAAGTAGTCTAATCACCCCCCTCTAGACATACTTTCGATCCTACACCTGGGTTCTCCATTCATCAAGTGAGCTAATGTCAAAAAGCCTCTTCTCACCGGCAAGTTTGAAATCATAATTGAGCTCTTTAATGACCCAATATGCCTTATGTTCTAGTTCAAGAGGTACGTGACATGCTTTTCCATAAACCATCTTATAGAGAGACATGCCCATAGGATTTTTATATGCAGTTCTATAAGCCCATAATGCATCATCAAGTTTCTTGGACCAATTCTTCCTAGATATATTAACAATCTTTTGCAAAATTAATTTAAGCTCTCTATTACTCAATTCTACCTGGCCACTAGACTGTGGATGATATTGAGATGCAATTCTATGATTAACATCATACTTAGCAAGCATTTTATGAAAGGCACCATGAATAAAATGTGAACCACCATCAGTCATTAAGTATCTAGTGACTCCAAACCTCAAAAAAATAACTTCTTTAAGCATCTTAATAGAGGTGTTATTATCAGCACTACTAGTTGGACTAGCTTCTACCCACTTAGTAACGTAATCAACAACAACTAAGATATGTGTATACCCTTTAGAGGAAGGAAACGGTCCCATATAATCAAAGCCCCAAACATCAAATGGTTCAATAACAAGTGAATAATTGATAGGCATTTCTTTACGTCTACTAATGTTACCAATTCTTTGACATTCATCACAAGACAAGACAAACTTACAGTTATCTTTGAAGAGAGTAGGCCAATAAAAACCGGATTGCAGTACCTTATGTGCAGTTCTATCTCCAGCATGGTGTCCTCCATAAGCTTCAGAGTGACACTTGCCTAGGATTTGTTCCTATTCATGCTTAGGTACACAACGTCTAATAACACAATCTACTCCTTATTGATAAAGGTGTGGGTCATCCCAAAAGTAATGTCTTAAATCATAGAAGAACGTTTTCTTTTGTTGGTATGTGAAACTAGGTGGTATAAATTTAGAAACAATATAATTAGCATAATCAGCATACCATGGAGCAGTACGGAAGCATTTATGACAGCTAGTTGTTCATCGGGAAAGCAATCATCAATAGGTAGTGGGTCATCAAGAACATTCTCTAACCTAGACAAGTTGTATGCAACGGGGTTCTCAGCTCCCTTTCTATCAATAATATGCAAATCAAATTCTTGTAGCAAGAGAACCCATCTAATAAGTCTAGGTTTAGCATCTTTCTTTTCCATAAGATATTTAATTGCAGCATGATCAGTGTGAACAGTTACTTTAGAATCAACTATATAAGGTCTGAACTTATCACAAGCAAATACAACTGCTAGAAACTCTTTTTCAGTAGTATCAGAATTTCTTTTTGCACTATCTAGAGTTTTACTAGCATATTGGATAACATTTAATTTCTTATCAACCCTTTGTCCTAGAACATCCCCTACAGCATAATCACTAGCATCACACATAATTTCAAATTAAATTCCAATCTGGAGGTTGAACAATAGGTGTAGAAATCAAAACTTTCTTAAGTATTTCAAATGCTTCTACACAATCATCATCAAAGACAAAAGGAACATATTTTTGTAAGAGAGTAGTCAAAGGCCTAGAAATTTTATAGAAGTCCTTAATGAACCTCCTATAAAAAACGGCATGACCAAGGAAACTTCTTATACCTTTAATGTCCTTAGGACACGGCATATTTTCAATAGCATCAACCTTAGCTTTATCAACTTCAATACCTCTTTCAGAAATTTTATGCCCCAAGACAATACCTTCATTAACCATAAAGTGTCACTTCTCCCAATTCAAAACAAGATTAGTTTCTTCACATCTCTGCAAAACTCGATCAAGGTTGCTTAAGCAATCATCAAAAGAAGTTCCAAATACAGAAAAATCATCCACGAATACCTCAACAATCTTTTCACAAAAGTCAGAAAATATAGCAGTCATACATGTTTGAAAGGTAGCAGGTGCATTGCATAAACAAAAAGGCATACGTGTATAAGTAAAGGTACCAAAAGGGCAAGTAAAAGTTGTCTTTTCTTGATCCTCCTTTGACACAGGTATTTGAGAGAAACCAGAATAACCATCTAGAAAGCAAAAATGTGTATGTTTGGATAATCTTTCTAGCATTTGATCAATAAAAGGTAAAGGGTAATGATCCTTTTTAGTTTCTTTATTTAATTTGCGGAAATCAATTACCATTCTATAACCTGTAACAATTCTTTGTGGGATCAATTCATTTTTATCATTAGGAACAACAAAAATACCTCCCTTCTTAGGGACACAATGGACAGGACTTACCCACTGACTATCAGCAACGGGATAAATTATACCTGCCTCGAGAAGCTTTAGTACTTCTTTCCTTACCACTTCTTTCATCATAGGATTTAACTGTCTTTGGTGATCAACAACCGGTTTTGCATCTTTGTCCAATTTTATTTTGTGTTGGCATAGAGTGGGACTAATGCCCTTAAGATCATCAAGAGTATATCCAATAGCAGCACGGTGCTTCTTCAGAGTTTTCAATAATTTCTTTTCTTCATGCTTTGAAAGGTTATCACTAATAATAATAGGATATATCTCTTCCTCATCAAGATAAGAATATTTAAGAGTATCAGGTAAAGGTTTAAGCTCAAATACGGGGTCACCCTTGGGTGGAGGAGGATCCCCTAGAATTTCAACAGGCAAGTTGTGTTTCAAAATTGGTACCTGTTTAAAGAATACTTCATCTATTTCCCTTGTTTCATTCATAAACATATCATTCTCATGGTCGAGCAAATATTGTTCTAAAGGACCACTAGGAGGCACGTCAATAGAAGCAAGACCAATAATTTCATCTTTACTAGGCAATTTTTTATCATGGGGTTGTCTACGAAATTTAGAAAAATTAAACTCATGAGACATATCCCCCAAACCAATAGTAACTACATCCTTTTTGCAGTCTATCTTAGCATTAATAGTATTCAGGAAGGGTCTACCAAATATAACGGGACAAAAGTCATCTTGTGGAGAACCAAGAACAAGAAAATCAGCAGGATACTTAACTTACCCACATAAGACTTCACCATCTCTAACAATCCCAACTGGTGAAATAGTGTCTCTATTGGCCAGCTTAATTGTAACATCAATTTCCTCTATCTCAGCAGGTGCAATATCATGCATAATTTCTTTATATAAGGAATGAGGTATTGCACTTTCACTAGCACCCATATCACATAAGCCATGATAGAAATGATCTCCTATTTTAACAGAAATAACAGGCATGCCTACAACAGGTCTATGTTTATTTTTAGTATCAGGTCTAGCAATTCTAGCAACTTCATCACAGAAATAAATAACATGCCCATCAATATTATCAGCCAAGAGATCTTTAACCATAGCAATACTAGGTTCAACTTTAATTTGCTCTGACGGAGTAGGTGTTCTAGTATTACTCTTACGAACCATAGTTGAAGCTTTAGCATGATCCTTAATTCTAACTGGGAAAAGTGGTTTCTCAATATAAGTAGTAGGAACAACATGATCATTTTAAGTGATAGTCATTTCGTCAACTTTAATTGGTGCAACTACTTTTACTTCAGTGGGAGGATTATATTTAAACCACTTCTCCTTAGGGAGATCAACATGAGTAGCAAAGGATTCATAGAAAGAAGCTACTATCTCAGAGTCAAGTCCATATTTAGTGCTAGGTTTACGGAAAGCATCGGTATCCATAAAAGATTTAACACAATCAAACTTTGGTGTTATACCTCACTCCTTACCTTCGTCGAGATCCCAATCTTGAGAGTTGCGTTTAATTCTTTCCAATAAATCCCATTTGAATTCAATAGTCTTCATCATAAAAGAACCAGTACAAGAAGTATCGAGCATGGAGCGATTATCAAGAGAAAGCCGAGCATAAAATTTTTGAATAATAATTTCTCTTGAGAGCTCATGATTGGGGCATGAATATAACATTGACTTAAGCCTCCCCCAAGCTTGAGCGATAAAACTTCTGATGAATTTCTCCTTCGCAAGGCCAGAAATTATATATTATATATATAAAATAATTATGATCACGATGAACAAGATGCATAGGATAAAACTTCTGATGAAATTCCAATTTCAATCGGTTGTAGTTCCATGATCCCATATCATCACATAGCCTAAACCATTTCAATGCCTTTCCCTTCAAAGATAAAGGGAAGACCATCTTCTTGATAACATCCTCGGGCATACCTGCAATCTTAAATAATCCACAAACTTTATCCACATAGATTAGGTGCAAATCGGGATGTAATGTTCCATCTCCTGTAAAAGGATTAGCTAGCAGTTTCTCTATCATACCCGAAGGAATTTCAAAGTAAACATTTTCAGTAGGTTCAGTAAGTTGAGGAGAAACTCTTTGCTCTACTTGTCGGGGTGAAGATACCCCGAACAAGCCCCTTAAAGGATTATGTTCCATAGTAACAAGTGACAGTAAATTTCTGCACACTATATAAATTTTTCCTTACCAAATTCCACCTACCAAAGGTGCTTCACTCCCTGGCAATGGCGCCAGAAAAGAGCCTTGATGACCCACAAGTATAGGGGATCTATCGTAGTCTTTTCGATAAGTAAGAGTGTCGAACCCAACGAGGAGCAGAAGGAAATGATAAGCAGTTTTCAGTAAGGTATTCTATGCAAGCACTGGAATTATCGGTAACAGATAGTTTTGTGATAAGATAATTTGTAACGAGTAACAAGTAATAAAAGTAAATAAGGTGCAGCAAAATGGCCAAATCCTTTTTGTAGCAAAGGACAAGCCTGGACGAACTCTTATATAAAGGAAAACGCTCCCGAGGACACATGGGAATTATCGTCAAGCTAGTTTTCATCACACTCATATGATTCGTGTTCGGTACTTTGATAATTTGATATGTGGGTGGACCGGTGCTTGGGTACTGCCGTTCCTTGGACAAGCATCCCACTTATGATTAACCCCTATTGCAAGCATCCGCAACTACAAAAGAAGTATTAAGGTAAACCTAACCATAGCATGAAACATATGGATCCAAATCAGCCCCTTACGAAGAAACTCATAAACTAGGGTTTAAGCTTCTGTCACTCTAGCAACCCGTCATCTACTTATTACTTCCCAATGCCTTCCTCTAGGCCCAAACAATGGTGAAGTGTCATGTAGTCGATGTTCACATGACACCACTAGAGGAGAGACAACATACATCTCATCAAAATATTGAACAAATACCAAATTCACATGACTACTTATAGCAAGACTTCTCCCATGTCCTCAGGAACAAACGTAACTACTCACAAATCATATTCATGTTCATAATCAGAGGGGTATTAATATGCATAAAGGATCTGAGCATATGATCTTTGCTACCTCTTGAGCATGCGTTGGTTTTCCCTTGAAGAGGAAAGGGTGATGCAATAAAGCAGCGTAAGTATTTCCCTCAGTTTGTGAGAACCAAGGTATCAATCCAGTAGGAGACCACACGCGAGTCACCTCGTACCTACACAAACAAATAAGAACCTCACAACCAACGCGATAAAGGGGTTGTCAATCCCTTCACGGCCACTTGCACGAGTGAGATCTGATAGAGATGATGATAATAAGATAAATATTTTTGGTATTTTTATGATATAGATTGAATGTAAAGATTGCAAAATTAAATAGATTGGAAACTTGTATGATGGAGAATAGACCCGAGGGCCATAGGTTTCACTAGTGGCTTCTCTCAAGATAGCATAAGTATTACGGTGGGTGAACAAATTACTGTCGAGCAATTGATAGAAAAGCGAATAATTATGAGAATATCTAGGCATGATCATGTATATAGGCATCACGTCCGAGACAAGTAGACCGAAACGATTCTGCATCTACTACTATTACTCCACACATCGACCGCTATCCAGCATGCATCTAGAGTATTAAGTTCATAAGAACAGAGTAACGCCTTAAACAAGATGACATGATGTAGAGGGATAAACTCATGCAATATGATGTAAACCCCATCTTTTTATCCTCGATGGAAACAATACAATACGTGTCGTTTCCCTTTCTATCACTGGGATCGAGCACCACAAGATTGAACCCAAAGCTAAGCACTTCTCCCATTGCAAGAAAGATCAATCTAGTAGGCCAAACCAAACTGATAATTCGAAGAGGCTTGCGAAGATAAACCAATCATACATAAAAGAATTCAATGAAGATTCAAATATTGTTCATAGATAAATTTGATCATAAACCCACAATTCATCGGATCTCGACAAACACACCGCAAAAGAAGATTACATCGAATAGATCTCCAAGAGAATCAAGGAGAACTTTGTATTGAGATCCAAAGAGAGAGAAGAAGCCATCTAGCTACTAGCTATGGACCCGAAGGTCTGAGGTAAACTACTCACACATCATCGGAGGGGCCATGGAGTTGATGTAGAGGCCCTCCGTGATCAATGCCCCCTCCGGCGGAGCTCCGAAAAAGGCCCCAAGATGGGATCTCTTGGGTATAGAAGGTTCCGGCGGTGGAATAGGGTTTCGTGGTGCTCCTGGATGTTTTCGGGGTATGTCAATATATATAGGAGGAAGAATTAGGTCGGTGGAGCAACGAGGGGCCCACGAGGGTGGAGGGCGCGCCCGGGGGGCGCACCCCCTGCCTCGTGGCCTCCTCGATTGTTTCTTTACGTCCACTCCAAGTCCCCTGGATCACGTTTGTTCCAAAAATCATGCTCCCGAAGGTTTCATTCCGTTTGGACTCTACTTGATATTCCTTTTCTACAAAACACTAAAATAGGCAAAAAAACAGCAATCTGGGTTGGGCCTCCGGTTAATAGGTTAGTCCCAAAAATAATATAAAAATTGTAAAATAAAGCCCATTAACATCCAAAACAGATAATATAATAGCATGGAACAATAAAAAATTATAGATACGTTGGAGACGTATCAATCTTCCATCGAATAAACCAACTAGCATCAACTACAAGGAGTAATCGACACTACTAGTAACAAACAGGTACCAATCTGAGGTTTTGAGACAAAGATTGGATACAAGAGATGATCTAGGGTTTGAGATGAGATGGTGCTGGTGAAGATATTGATGGAGATTGACCCCCTCCCGATGAGAGGATCGTTGGTGATGACGATGGTGATGATTTCCCCCTCCCGGAGGGAAGTTTCCACGGCAAAACAGCTTCGCCGGAGCCCTAGATTGGTTTCGCCAAGGTTCCACCTCGTGGCGGCGGAGTTTCATCCTGTGAGCTTGCTTATGATTTTTTTCCTTGACGAAAGACCTCATATAGCAGAAGATGGGCATCAGAGGGCTGCCAGGGGGCCACGAGGCAGGGGGCGCGCCCCCACCCCCGTGGATGGTGGGTGGCCCCCCTCGGGTACTTCTTTCACCCAATATTTTTTTTATTCTAAAACGTGCTCCCGTGAAATTTCAGGACTTTTGGAGATGTGCAAAATAGGTCTCTAATATTTGTTCTTTTCCAGCCCAGAATTGCAGCTGCCGGCATTCTCCCTCTTCATGTAAAGCTTGTAAAATAAGAGAGAATAGGCATAAATATTGTGACGTAATGTGTAATAACAGCCCATAATGCAATAAATATCAATATAAAAGCATGATGCAAAATGGACGTATCAGGGGGAAATGTATTCATATATAGCTTAGGATTCCCTTCGTGCCGACAAGAGGGAAGAGGGGGGCTGCTAGCTACTTCACACTTTGCTAGGTGAACCTCGGTTGAGGGGGAGGGGCATGCATTCATATATAGCTTAGGATTCCCTTCGTGCCGACATGAGGGAGGAGGGGGGCTACTAGCTACTTCGCACTTCGCTAGGTGAACCTCGGTTGAGGGGGAGGGGGCATGCATTCATAGCTTAGGATTCCCTTCGTGCCGACACGAGAGGGTGGGAGCAAGCAATACCGTGTGCTTTGCGAGAGAGGTGCCACATCGAAGTTGCATTTGGTATTTGAAAATCAAACCACCCTTTTGATACATAAATTTGGTCCACATGCAAGTGTGTTTCTGTTCTGACCCTCTCCTGCGTCATTTTTCGCCAAACTTATGAACATTAGACAAGTCGGATGACGCAACAGACACAGTTCACTCAAACTAACCGTGTGCCACGCTGGTGCACCTGTCACGCACACATCCGCACAGTACATTGGGATCCACGAGGCTCCCACTCTCAAAAATATCTGCCCGCTTCGAGGGTTTTTCTGTTTCGTAACACACAGTTGTTATCTCCGGACCGTGTGCGATGTTTCTTGTTGCCAATCCCGCCTGCATCAAAAATATTTGCCCACCTCGAGGGTTTTTCTTTTTCGTAACACACAGTTGTTATCTCCGGACCGTGTGCGATGTTTCTTGTTGCCAATCCCGCCTGCATCAAAAATATCTGCCCGCCTCGAGGGTTTTTCTTTTTCGTAACACACAGTTGTTATCTCCGGACCGTGTGCGATGCACTATCATCAAAATTTTCAATAGCCCAGCATTTCACTCCTGCATTTGACTCCGTGATACGTCTCCAACGTATCTATAATTTTTGATTGTTCCATGCTATTATATTATCAACCTTGGATGTTTTATATGCATTTATATGTTATTTATATGATTTTTGGGACTAACCTATTAACCTAGAGCCAGTGTCAGTTTCTATTTTTTCCTTGTTTTTGAGTATCGCAGAAAAGGAAAACCGAACGGAGTCCAATTGACCTGAAATTTCACGGAGATCATTTTTGGACCAGAAGAAACCCACAGAGTACTAGAGATGGGCCAGAAGAGTCCCAAGGCCACCACGAGGGTGGGGGAGCGCCCCACCCCCCTAGGCGTGCCCCCTATCTTGTGGCCGCCTCAAGGACCCCCCTGACTTGTTCCCAACTCCAACACCTCTTATATATACCCAAACTTCCAGAAAGAAACCTAGATCGGGAGTTCGACCGCCGCAAGCCTCTGTAGCCACCAAAAATCAATCTAGACCCGTTCCGGCACCCTGCAGGAGCGGGAATCCCTCTCTGGTGGCCATCTTCATTATCCCGGTGCTCTCCATGACGAGGAGGGCCTAGTTCACCCTCGGGGCTGAGGGTATGTACCAGTAGCTATGTGTTGGATCCCTCTCTCACTACAGGAATCAGCTACTTTGCCGTCCGCCACGGCGGACGGCAAAGGCATGAACGGCGGACGGCAAAGGCCTTTGCCGTCAGCCGCGGACGGCAAAAGGCTCCGGCAAAGTAGGCTTCGGTAAACAGCTACTTTGCCGTCTGCTACTGATGGCAAAGTCTTTGCCGTCCGCCGCAGACGGCAAAGAGAGCGCGGTAGACGACAAAGAAGGCGGACGGCAATAATTGCGCTGTCAGTCCGTTAAGTGGCTAACGGCAGGCCTTTGCCGTTCGCCGCTGACGGCAAACTTTCTAGTGTCTTTGCCGTCCGCCGTATGATGTCATCTACACGTCACTACATGGCAGGTTCTTTGCCGTCTGCCACTGACGGCAAAGTCTTTGCCGTCTGCCACTGTAGGCAAACTGACCAAATGGGTCAACTCCCAGGAAGCACAGCTGGATGCCACGTGTCTTCTTTGCCGTCCGCGGCAGACGGCAAAGAGCCCGTTGCCGTCGGTGGCAGACGGCAAAGAGCCTGCATATTGGCTCTTTTATCTGTTTTTTATTAAATCCAACAATTTTCATCACAAATATAGATGACATATATAGATATATTTCAAAAGGCCATTACAGAGCAAACATATAAGATATCCAACACATAACTTCATCATCCAACCATATATATTACATGCATAGTTCCATCATACATAACAAGTTCAACATAAAGGCATCCAACCATATATATTACAATAGTTTCATCCAACGATACATGCATAGTTCAACGATACAAAAGAAATAGAGAAAGGGATAAGGAGCACTCCATCTATGCAAGCTTTCGTCAAGTGAATGAACTCTGCAAAATGAAAAATAAGAAAGTTAGAACAAGAAGAGTAGAACAAGAAGAAGACTAGAACAAGAAGAGTAGAATAAGAAGAAGACTAGAACAAGAAGAGTATGTCATTTATGAGCTAACTTACGTGAAATGGATCATATATGAGCTAACTAAGTTGAAATGGGTCGTTTATGAGCTAGCTAAGGTGAAATGGATCATTTATGAGCTAACTTAGTTGAAATGGGTCGTTTATGAGCTAACTAAGGTCAAATGGATCGTTTTTCAGGTAACTAAGGTGAAATGGATCTTTTTTACCTAACTTAGATGAAATGGATCATTTATGAGCTAACTTAGTTGAAATGGATCGTTTTTGAGATAACTTCGGTGAAATGGATCATTTATGAGCTAATCTAGTTGAAATGGATCTTTTTGAGCTAACTTAGGTGAAATGGATCATATATGAGCTAACTAAGTTGAAATGGGTCGTTTATGAGCTAGCTAAGGTGAAATGGATCATTTATGAGCTAACTTAGTTGAAATGGGTCGTTTATGAGCTAACTAAGGTCAAATGGATCGTTTTTCAGGTAACTCAGGTGAAATGGATCTTTTTTAGCTAACTTAGATGAAATGGATCATTTATGAGCTAACTTAGTTGAAATGGATCGTTTTTGAGCTAACTTAGGTGAAATGGATCATTTATGAGCTAATCTAGTTGAAATGGATCTTTTTGAGCTAACTTAGGTAAAATGGATCATTTATAAGCTAATTTAGGTGAAATGGATCGTTTTTTAGGTAACCTAGGTGAAATGGATCGTTTATGAGCTAAATTAGTTGAATTGGATCGTTTATGAGATAACCTAGGTAAGATTGGTCATTTTGGAGTTAACCTAGGTGAAATGGGTCATTTTAAAGCTAACGTATGTGAAATGGATCATTTCGGAGCTAATCTAGGTAAAATGGGTCATTTTTGAGCTAACTTGGATGAACTAGATCATTTATAAGCTAACCTAGGTAAAATGGGTCATTTTAGAGCTAACTTAGGTAAAATGGATCGTCTATAAGCTAACTAAGCTAATTATGCAATTTTTGACGTAAGTAAGCTAAGTACAGATCGTTTTAGAGCTAACTTAGGTAAAATGGATGGTTTTGGAGGTCAGTAAGCTTATTAAGTCATTTTGGAGGTGAAGAAGCTAAGTCTAGGTCATTATGGTAAGCATTGGAGGAAATAAAGCTAAGTCTAGGTCTTTATGCATGTGTTAAGCAAAACACTAGATAAACTTACCAAGATGTAGGAGGTGTAGGAGCGGGGTGGCTCGTGTCGGTAGCTGGAGAAGGATCGTGCGATGCTTGTCTGGAGTTACGCTGCACCAAAGATCATTTCCAATGTCTTGTTAGCATGATGACACTCAAATGTTAAGACTAGCAAGTAATGTCCATTCAATAAAACTCACCGTGGTCCCAGGAGCAATCACTGGCATCGGTGGAGCGGTCTGACCTGTCTTCTCACACACAGACTGCACATTTGGTTTTGATGACTCAGTCATACTAGTTAGTAATGAGACAAACACTACATGAATGTTTTGGCTAATCTGCAGAAGAAACTTACCACAAGGAGCTCGTACATGGCCCTTGCCTGCATGTCATTCCGTGCCCTCTCCTCCTCCATCATCTTTGTCGTCCTCTCCTCCAACTCCCGCTGCCTCTCCGCCGCCTCCGCCAGAAGTTTCTCCGTTCTATCTCTCTCACTCTGTATAGCAGCCTGCAACACCACTCATATGACCATTTGTAATCATTGATGGAAGCGCACACAATGTAATGGAGAAAGATAACTGAGTACGTATCACTAACCTTGATGGCGAGTTGCACTGGCCGTTCACGAGGCCTTATCTCAGGAGCGGAGCTCGACTGGCGCGCCTTGATCTCTGGGAGAGTGCTAGGACAACGGATAAGTCCATCTCCAATGGCTATGGAGCCATGGGACCTCCCGCCACCAGATATCATCAACAGCTCTGGATCAATGGGACCCTGGCTCGGGTTAAAGTCCTCCCCTTTCCTCGCCTTCCCCTCATCTCTATATCTCACGAGCTTGTTGTGGGAGGAGATGTTGGTGAAGTTGTTTGCATCATCGAGGTCAGACTGAGAGAAAGCCTTGACTTTCTTGAAAGAGGCAGTGTGGGCCATGGCATACAGGTCGTACACCTCTGGCACCTTATCCGCCTTATTGTAGCGTGCCTGAAAGAGAGAAACAATGAAAATTAGTAATTAAAGGGCTCAAGCTAGCATGATGAATGAATTGCATGAATCATGAAGCAAACCACATACCCAGTTGCGCCCGAACTGATATAAGTTGGAGCTGCCTTGATGGTGTGGCACACCTTCCATTTGGGCACGTTTGTCCTTGGCCTCGTTGTGGAGGGCTAGCCATCGTTGTGAGCACCACTCATCGACCAACACCTCCCAACAATCCATCCGATCCGCACACCATCTCGGAGGCGCCTAAGTTAGCAAATAGAAACTTGAGCGCTACGGCTAAGAATTACTAAATGAAGGAACTTAAGTAGAGAAGGCCTTAAGAATTACCTTCATGTACTGCTCCTTACTCAGGAACTTATCGCGGCACGCCGGCTTGGTCTTCTTGATACCACGCAAGGCGTAGTAGTCTCGAACAGCCTGCACCCGAGCCTCGTGCCGTAAGTTCTGGAGTAGGCGCTTGCAGACGTTCTCGATAACATGTGCCGCGTCCTCCTCGTATCCCTCCTCACACCTGTAGAATGTCTGCAATCAAATGAGACAATATTGATTAGTACAATTAATAACTAGCTAGTTGAAGATTTTTAAATGTGTAAAGGAGAAATTACCCAGAACTTTTCTGATCACCATGTCTGCCCTCGTGTCGCAACACACGACACCGTCGATAATTCTCATCCGCGGGGCCGGGGCAGCCACGTAGTGCTCCCCAGCTCAATCCAAAAGCTTCCTGGGAAGCCGACCCTCACCAGGCAACGTGACAAACCCGGGAAGTTTTGCCGGCAAAGAACTCAAGGATGGAGTTGCGCCGGCGGACACTATGATGGTGGTCCCAACCCCTGCAGCATGACAAGGCCAACGCATTAGTTATTTGAAAAAACGTGAATGCACAAGGTACAAAAATATTAGATGCACTTACGTACCTCTCCCCATCGGGGAAAATCAACCACCTCTGCTCGCGGGTCACCGGCACGGACGGGAGCCGTGTAGCACCACACTGGTAGACGGTGCCCCCCTCCTCCTCAAGATCAGTCGGCTCCCCGCCATCATCAGCATGGCCACTCGGCTCCTCGGGCTGATCCGGCCAGGTACCCCATCCGGACGTGTGCTCCTCCGGGGTCACGTGGGCCGAACTCTCGTGGGCCGAAGGCCAGTCGACCCGAGGCTCGTGGGCCCAAGACCCGTGGACCGGAGGCTCGTGGACCGGAGTCCGTGTAGCCTCCTCCTCGGACGAGTCCACCCTAGCAGTCACGTGCTCGGGTGAAACAGCTGGGGGTGGCGGCGAGGAAGGCGCCGTAGCAGTCACCCTACCTCCTCTCCCACGACCACGTGCCCCACCTCCTCTCTTCCTACCTCGTCCCCTGCTGGGCACCGCGGTCGACGAAGAAGGGCCCGGCGGTGTGGCCATACTGTCCAGCAACGCTCGGCGGAGAGGTGCGTCTGGAATGGAAGACCTCAGACCACGCTCCCGACCAGCGCCCACCATCTTTCAACACCTGCCATGACAAACAGTAAACGAAATTAGTACAACATAAAAAAAGACCGACATGAATAATAATATGTGTATCACTTAAGTGTATCATCATCAAGTACAACATAAAAAAATGTAATACCTGACACTACTAATAATCTCGATCAGTATCATCAATAAATGCATAATCATCATCATCACTATAATCAATGACGGGCTCATAGGGTTCATTGGCATCAACATGTGCAAGGCCACCTTGACGTAATCGGTCAAGCATTGACAGGTCATCCGCAGCAGTAACCTCTTCTTGTTCCGGCTCTTCTTGTTCCTCCTCTGGGGTGATGTCGGATTCATTGTCGCTGTCTACTTCAATGTTTTGGGG
The DNA here is from genome assembly GCF_003073215.2 of Triticum urartu. Lineage (NCBI taxonomy): Eukaryota > Viridiplantae > Streptophyta > Magnoliopsida > Poales > Poaceae > Triticum > Triticum urartu. The sequence continues at coordinate 416,221,622 of NC_053024.1, forward strand.
TGAAGTATAGCGGTTCTTGAAACGCTTTTTGGAAAGACGTGTCTCTTGGAAGAATTCTCCTTCATATGTGTCTGGGTTAATGTGAGGTTCATAATCCTCTTCCTTTGGGGGAGAAAGTCTAGCACGTGGCGGCACTTCATAAACGACATCCCAACCTTTCAGATTTGGATTAGTTTGGCAGGCCCACGGTAGATAGAATACTTGGGTCGCCTGTTGAGCCATAATATAGACATCAGGAACATCTAAATGAGTGCTTTGGTTGATTTCAACTAGCCCTACATGTTCATGAGTCCTTCTAGTCTCCTTCGGCTGAAACCAATAACATTTGAAGACTACGACATTCGGTGGATTTTCACCATAGAACAGAAGTTCATAAATTGCTTCAACTCTCCCATAATACTCGGTACCTCCTTCGCCGATAGCAGATACACAACAATTTGTTGACTTTCGGTCGGCCATAGATAGCTCTTTGCCATAGGTACGAAAGCGATACCCGTTGATGTCGTACTTGTCAAATGAACGGACCTTATAGTCAAAACCATTAGCGACTTGTCTCAATTCGGCGTCCATAGACTCTGAATTAGCCTACAAGTTTAATATGAAAGGATTGTTGCATTATGCACAAATTAGCGAATGAAATGAAATTGTCTAATAGAAATTACCGTTTGTTTGAACCAAGAGATGAAACCGGGATAGCCACCTCCTTGCTTTGCGAGAAGCTCATACTCTTCGACGGAATCCTTTTGGATCTCCGCTCCATACGAGAATATGGCGACGTATCGACTGTATGACATATCCAGGAATAAGAGTAGTTCAAAGGAAATAGAAGTTGCGAAACAATGTACCGAGAACTTACTCGATGTACGGCCGCACTTCTATCAGGTTGTTGAAGATATACAACGAAATGGTCCGCCATTCTTCGTTATCCAAAGATACTGGATGTGAAACACTAGCTGGTGCGAGATTCCCTTTGAATAGGCTGAGGTTGGATCCACCCTTTTTAGGCTCGTCAGCATTGTACCGAGGCTTCGGATTATGCAAATGACGATTTTTGGCTTCGTAGTGCGCTGTTACGAAGTTTGCCGCCTCCTCTGTGATGAATGCCTCAGCCATCGATGCTTCAATTCTACGTTTATTTTTACATTTTTCTCGAAGCGTCTTCTGCATCCTCTCAGTTGGGTAGCACCAACGATTTTGCATGGGCCCCCCAATCTTGCCTCGGTCGGGAGATGCAAAATCAAATGCTGCATTGGATTAAAGAAGCCCGGTGGAAAGATCTTCTCTAACTTGCAGATCAACTCCGGCGCCAACTCTTCCATTTCTTCTAGCACGCCAGGCGATAGTTCTTTCGCACAAAGAACACGGAAGAAATAGCTGAGTTCTGCCAGTACTAGCCATTCATCCTCAGGGATGAAGCCACGCAACATCACCGGCATTACCCGCTCAATCCATATGTGCCAATCATGACTCTTGAGACCAAATATCTTCAGTTTATCAAGATTCGCTCCCCTCTTTAGATTCGCTGCATACCCATCGGGGAACATCAACTGCTGTTGCACCCACAAGAGAATTTCCCTCATAGCTGGCCTTCCAAGATTGAACCATGCCTTTGGCTTCGTCCAGTTCTGCTTTCCTTTCGGTTCTTTCATGTTTTGTAACGGCCTATCACATAGCGCCTCCAGATCGACTCTAGCCTTAGTATTATCCTTTGACTTCCCATCTATGCCGAACAATGTACCAAAAAGTGCCTCGGCGATATTCTTCTCAGTGTGCATCACGTCGATGTTGTGTGGGCAAAGGAGGTCTTTGAAGTAAGGCAGATCCCATAAGCATGTTTTGTGAGTCCACGCATGCTTAGTATTATACCCCTTGAAGTACCCTGGACGTTGTGGATCTGGCTCGAGAGCGTTTAACTGATCCAGGGTCTGTTGGCCTGTCAATGCAGGTGGTGCAGAGTTTTTGACAACTCTACCCCTGATGAAGTTCTTCTTGTCTTTCCTGAACTTATGGCGAGGATCCAGGAACTGTCTATGCATGTCGAAGCAAGAAAACTTGCGACCGGCCTGAAGCCAACGAAACTCAAGAGCTCCCTTGCATGTGGGGCACGGGAACCTTCCATGCACACACCAGCCAACGAATAGCGCATACGCCGGCAAGTCATGCGTCGAGTACATGTACCAGACACGCATTATGAAGTTCCGTTTGCTAAAGGCGTCGTATGTCTTGAACCCATTATCCCAGGCTTCTTGCAATTCGTCCTTAAGCGGCTGCATGTACACATTCATATTTTTGCCCGGATAGTTGGGTCCTGGAATTATCAACGTCAGGAAAATGTTCTTTCTTTGCATAATCTGTCCGGGGGGGAGATTGAGTGGAAAGACAAATACGGGCCAACAACTGTATTGGGCTGCCGTCATACCAAACACACTGAACCCATCCGTGCTGATGCCGACTCGAGGATGCCTCGGATCTGCCGCTTTGTCAGCATGTAATTCATCAAACTTTTTCCACGCAACACCATCCGATGTGTGTACCATCATCAGATTCCCATCTGCATCTAGTTCGGTTCTTTTGCCTGTTTTGTGCCATGTCATCTGTCTGGCCGTCTCTTCGACCATGAAAAGACGTTGAAGTCTTGGTACGATTGGCATATACCGAAGAACACTAACGGGGATTTTGGTCTGTGTCTTCTCACCCATACCGTTGTCTACCACAATATACCTGGAAGACTTGCAAATGGGACAATAGTTCAAGTCCGCATAGTCAAGCCTAAATAAGGCACATCCTTTCTCACAGGCATGTATCTTCTCATAGGGCATCTTCAGTGCACGGAGGATTTTGTCCGACTGGTACAGGTTTGCAGGCATTACATGGCCTTTGGGTAGAAAGCGTCCAAATACTGTCATAATTGCGTCATAGCATTCTCTGCCCAAGTTGAACTGAGCCTTCAGAGCCATTACTTGTGAGATGGCATCCAACTGACAAAGCTCAGTGTGCTCGTGGAGCGGACGTTTCGAAGACTCCAACATTTCATTGAAGGCCTTTGCAGATTCCTCCATCTCCTCGTCCGAATCCCGAGCATCATCATAGCCTTGCACCATGTTTTCCATCCCGGTACCATGCTCGTCGGTGCGACGACGATCCACCTCAGCTCGGTCACGTTGGGCAGACTCACCATGAAATGTCCACACCGTATAATCGGGCGTAAAACCACTCTTCTGCAGGTGTTTGCCCATTTCAGCCTCTGTCTTCTTTTCCCAATTGCCGCACCGGAAACAGGGGCACCAGGTTTTCTTTTGGCCATTTGCAAATGCGGCTTGCACAAACCCCTTAGTTTTTGTGAACCATTCAGCGCTCCATTTGTTCTGACCAGTGTGACCGGTATACATCCAAGCACGGTCACTCATCTTGACTTTCAGAGCTACTGGACACACAACAATTATATATGTAATTCACCATGTATATATTCATCAGTTGATCTACTTTGTCAATTTTATTACGTCCATGCAACCTACACTCTAATAGGTAATGATAGGTCCTAATCCCACCCGTGTATGTGTAGATTGGGTTTATTTTCCCATGCTATGCTCCGGATCCGACGCAAAATTTCGGCAGCACCTCCCCGCTGTTCTCCTGATACACGTCTCTGCAATAAACAGAGAGGATGTGTACCCGGAGAACAACAGGGGAGGCACTGACGAAATTTATGCGTCGGATCCGGAGCAAAGCATATGGGAAAACGAACCCAATCTACACATACTCGGGCTGTCCATGGATAGCGTTGGACAATTCGAAAGAATCAAGGTTATAAATATGCAAATGCATGCATATTTATAACTATGACGCTTTCGAACGGGAGACACATATTGGTTACGCATACTGATGATTCAAGACACATATATAGCTAGCTATCAAGTTTCATCGGAATAGATCAAATAATTAATGGGGGAGGAGGCAACTTGTCATTTGTGCTCACCCACGAACGAAGGGGCAGAGCTCGTCAAACGCACGGCGAGGTCGTCGAACACCAAACCTCGCAGCGATGAAACAACTGCACATTTAAAACTACACGATCAACACAATTATATATGATGTTTTTCATAACAAAATCGAAAAATATATGACCTAACTAATAATTCACAAATATATGACCCCGTCGGCCTCTGGAAGGCCAAAGAACACCTTTTCGGGAGGTGTCGGTGGTCGGGGTGTCCTGTCGGGGTCGGGGTGCCGTGTCGTGTCGGGGTCGGGGTGTCGGGGTCGGGGTGTCGGGTCAGGCTCGGGGTCGGGGTCTCGGGTCGGTGTGTCTGGTCGGGGTCGGGGTGCCGTGTCGGTGTCGGAGTGGGTGGGTGTGGTGTCAGGGTGTCGGTGTCGGGGTCGGTGGTCGGGGTCGGGGTGTCGGGGTCTCGGGGTCGGGGTGTCAGGTCGGGGTGCCGGGTCGGGGTCGGGGTGCCGTGTCGGTGTCGGGGTCGGGGTGTCGGGTCAGGCTCGGGGTCGGGGTGTCGGGGTCGGGGTCAGGGTCGGGGTGTCGGGGTCGGGGTCTAGGGGTCGGGGTGTCGTGTCGGGGTTGGGGTGCCGTGTCGGGTCGGGTTTTTTTTCCTCTTTTTTCCTTTTCTTCTTCTTCCTATTCTTCCTTTTCTTCCTTTTCTTCCTTCTTCTTCTTCTTCTTCTTCTTCTTCTTCTTTCCTTTTTCCTTTTCTTCTTCTCCTCCTCTCCTCTTTTTTCTTCTTCTTCTTCTTCCTCTTCTTCTTTTTTCTTCTCCTCCTCCTCTTCTTCTTCTTCCTTTCCTTTTTCCTCTTCTTCTTCTTCTCCTCCTCTCCTCTTTTTCTCTTCTTCTTCTTCTTTCCTCAAACTAAACTAAACCTAAAACTAAAACTAAATCTAAATTAAACATAAACCTAAAACTAATAAAACAGAAAAAAAGGAAAAAACTAAATCTAAACCTAAAACTAAACTAAAACTAAACCTAAAACTAAATCTAAACTAAAACTAGAAAAGAAAAAAACAGAAAAAAGGAGGGGGCTCACCTGGGGCAGGGCCGGTGGAGGAGGGGGACGGGGCGGTGGAGGAGCTGGCCGGGGCGCCGGGGCGGCCTGGGCGGCGGGGGGCCGGGCCCGGGGCGGTGGAGGAGCTGGCCGGGGCGCCGGGGCGGCCTGGGGCGGCGGGGGGCCGGGCCCGGGGCGGTGGGGCGCGGGGCGGCGGGGCGCCGGGGCGGGGGGGGGGGCGGGGGGGGGGCGGGGGGCGGGGGGGGCGGGGGCCGGGGCGACGGGGCGGCGGCGGCGGGGGTGAGAGGCGGCGGCGGTGGGGTGGGAAGTGGGGCGAGGAGAGAACAGAGACGGGCGGGGGGTATACGGGCCGTTAGGTACGGCCTCTTTGCCGTCCGCCCCTCTTTGTCGTCCGCCTTTTGCCTCTTTGCCGTCTGCTGGCAGACGGCAAAGAGGTGGGCCGTTAAGTTTTTCCCAAACAGGCGGGGGGTGGGGGCCACCTCTCTCTTTGCCGTCTGCCAGCTGATGGCAAAGATATGGCGGACGGCAAAGAGCTTCTTTGCCGTCCGCCAGATCTTTGTCGTCTGCTTTTTGGTAGCTGATGGCAAAGAGCTTCTTTGCCGTCAGTTAGCAGACGGCAAAGAGCTGGCAGATGGCAAATTAGCTGATGCCAGTAGTGTCTCTCTCTCTCGTGTTCTTCATTCGGCACAATCTTGATGTATCGCGAGCTTTGCTATTATAGTTGGATCTGATGATGTTTCTCCCCCTCTCCTCTCTTGTGATGAATTGAGTTTTCCCTTTGAAGTTATCTTATCGGATTGAGTCTTTAAGGATTTGAGAACACTTGATGTATGTCTTGCATGTGCTTATCTGTGGTGACAATGGGATATCACATGATCCACTTGATGTATGTTTTGGTGATCAACTTGTGAGTTCCGTGACCTCGTGAACTTATGCATAGGGGTTGGCACACGTTTTTGTCTTGACTCTCCGGTAGAAACTTTGGGGGCACTCTTTGAAGTTCTTTGTGTTGGTTGAATAGATGAATCTGAGATTGTGTGATGCATATCATATAATCATACCCACAGATACTTGAGGTGACATTGGAGTATCTAGGTGACATTAGGGTTTTGGTTGATTTGTGTCTTAAGGTGTTATTCTAGTACGAACTCCAGGATAGATTGAACGGAAAGAATAGCTTCGTGTTATTTTACTACAGACTCTTGAATAGATCGATCAGAAAGAATAACTTTGAGGTGGTTTCGTGCCCTACAATAATCTCTTCGTTTGTTCTCCGCTATTAGTGACTTTGGAGTGACTCTTTGTTGCATGTTGAGGGATAGTTATATGATCCAATTATGTTATTATTGTTGAGAGAACTTGCACTGGTGAAAGTATGAACCCTAGGCCTTGTTTCCTAGCATTGCAATACCATTTTCGCTCACTTTTATCATTAGTTACCTTGCTGTTTTTATATTATCAGATTACAAAAACCTATATCTACCATCCATATTGCACTTGTATGACCATCTCTTCGCCGAACTAGTGCACCTATACAAATTACCATTGCATTGGGTGTGTTGGGGACACAAGAGACTCTTTGTTATTTGGTTGCAGGGTAGTTTGAGAGAGACCATCTTCATCCTACGCCTCCCACGGATTGATAAACCTTAGGTCATCCACTTGAGGGAAATTTGCTACTGTCCTACAAACCTCTGCACATGGAGGCCCAACAACGTCTACAAGAAGAAGGTTGTGTAGTAGACAGCAAGCTCTTTTCTGGCACTATTGCCAGGGAGGTGAGTGCTTTAAGGTATATCTTTAGATCTTGCAATCGAATCTTTTAGTTTCTTGTTTTATCACTAGTTTCGTTTATAAAAGAAAACTACAAAAAATGGAATTGAGGGTACCTCATATGCTTCATCCTTTTAATATCTTTCATGACAATAAGGATTCCGACAATTGTGCCAAAATGCTAGAATAATAATGCATTAAAATGTTTGGCACTAAATCTTTGAATGACGAGCATGATGGCAATGTTGTTAGTATGAACTCTTTGAATACCCATAGTACTAATGATGATTGCACTAGTCATGATGAAAATGTCTCTTATAAGCATGTCAATTTTTGTGGAGTGCATAGAGTTTGCAAGTACACATCAAATAGGGAAGATAGATTTTGCAAGAGGCATAAGTATTTAGAAACTAAATGGTTGCAAGAAAGGCTAGATGTTTGTGCTAAGAATTTAAATTTTTCAGCCATCCTTGTGAACTTTGCAATGAATGTGGTCATTTAAATATCCAATGCAAATTGTTTCATGATCGAATCGTTTCCAAAAATTGTGATGACTTGATTTCCCTCGCGCATCATAATGAACTTAGTTCGGTTCTGGGTTATGAAGAAATGAAACGTATAACTAAGGATATTCCAGAATTTTCCCTTGATAAAGTTCTTGATTTTGGTCTAGAGGAAATTTATATGTATTGTGCGGTGAATTGCATTGAAAATCCTTATATTTCCAATTACATAAAGACAATAAAACAAATATAAGATGAAGATAATACTAATGAAAGGGAAGAGACTTCCCAATATCATCCTATTACTTCTTATGATGAATCAGGTAACGAGGAGGAGCCTTCTATTCAAACAATCTCATTAATAAGGATCTTCGAAAAGAGGATTAAACCCACACATGATGTGAAGAAGAGAAAGAAAAGACGGAGAAGAAAAGGTAAAAATGTATCCCTCCCAAAAGATGTTGCTCCTATTACTCATTGTGATGATGATAATTGTTATTCTATTGGTGCTATCCATACTATCAATGATGAGAGTGATTATGCTTATGATATGAAAAGGCCTGAGCTTGGGGATGCTATGTTTGATGAGAATGACATGTTTGAGAATGTATTTTCTGCAATTAATGTTTGTCCCAAGCTTGGGGATCCTATGTTTAATGGAGATGATATTTTTAGTCTCCCAAGTTTTGATGAGCAAATTTATTATGATGATAGCATGCCTCCTATTTATGATGATTATTGTGATGACACTTATGGTATAAGAAGTAGTGATGATTATATTTATAAAACTTGTCATTATTATGATTCCCCTTTTTCTGAAAATTACTCTTTTAATGTGGAAACAATTTATAGTATTCGAGTTTCTAACGATACTCCCACTATTCCGAACGAGAAGAATTTTGCTTATGTGGAGAGTAGTAAAATTTCTATGCTTGTATATCATGAAAAGAATGCTTTATGTGATGTTTATATTGTTGAATTCATTCATGATGCTACTGAAAATTATCATGAGGGGGTAATATATGCTTGTAGGAATTGCAATAATATCAAGCTTCCTCTCTATGTGCTTAAAGTTTTAAAGTTATGCTTGTTTTGCCTTCCTATGCTAGTTGATTATTGTTCCCATAACTTGTTTAATCACAAAATCCCTATGCATAGGAAGAGGGTTAGACTTAAATGTGCTAGTCATATTCTTATGATGATCTCTTTATGTTTCAATTCTTATCTTTTATGTGAGCATCATTGAAATCATCATGCCTAGCTAGGGGCGTTAAACGTTAGCGCTTGTTGGGAGGCAACCCAATTTTATTTTTGTTCTTTGCCTTTTGCTCCTGTTTAGTAATAAATAATTCATCTAGACTCAGTTTAGATGTGGTTTTATGTTTTAATTAGTGTTTTTGCCAAGTAGAACCTTTGGGAATACTTGGGTGAAGTCTTTGTGATCTTGCTGTAAAAAACAGAAACTTTTGCGCTCACGAGATTAGCTTCCATCTTTTACTGGATAGTGCATTTAGGTTGATTCTTTTTGCAGATGATTAATAGAAAAATTCCTAGGGTCCACCAATTTATTTCAGAATTTTTGGAGTGATGGAAGTATTCGAATGATACAGATTACTATAGATTGTTCTATTTTTGACGGATTCTGTTTTCATTGTGTTGTTTGCTTATTTTGATGAATCTATGAGTAGTATCGGAGGGTATGAACCATAGAGAAGTGGAATACAGTATATATTACACCAGTATAAATAAATAATGAGTTCACAATATTACCAAAACTGGTGATTTTATTTTCATATACTAAAGGAGCTTACGAGTTTTCTATTGAGTTTTGTGTTGTGAAGTTTTCAAGTTTTGGGTAAAGGTTCCATGGACTATGGAATAAGGAGTGGAAAGAGCCTAATCTTGGGGATGCCCAAGGAACCCCAAGGTACTATTCAAGGACAACCAAGATCCTAAGCTTGGGGATGCCCCGGAATGCATCCGCTCTTTCATCTTCGTTCATCGGTAACTTTACTTGAGGCTATATTTTTATTCACCACATGATATGTGTTTTGCTTGGAGCATCATTTTTTTTTATTTTTTTTGCTTGCTGCTTGAATAATATACTAAGATCTGAAATTCTTAAATGTTAGATAATCTTCACATAGTTGCATAATTATTCGACTACTCATTGATCTTCACTTATATCTTTCAGAGTAGTTTGTCATTTGCTCTAGTGCTTCACTTATATCTTCTTAGAGCATGGCGGTAGTTTTATTTTGAATAAATTGTTGAACTCTCATGCTTTACTTATATTATTTTGGGAGTCCTTTAGAAGAGCATGGTAATTTTCTTGAATAAATTGTTGAACTCTCATTGGCTCTACTATGATGGGCATTCAAGATGGGTATAATAAAAACTTTCATATAGAGTGCATTGAATACTATGAGAAGTTTGATACTTGATGATTGCTTTAAGATATGAAGATGGTGATATTAGAGTCATTCTAGTTGAGTAGTTGTGAATTTGAGAGATAATTGTGTTAAAGTGTGTGATTCCCGTAGCATGCACGTATGGTGAACCGTTATGTGATGAAGTCGGAGCATGATTTATTTTTTGATTGTCTTCCTTATGAGTGGCGTTCGGGGATGAGCGATGGTCTTTTCCTACCAATCTATCCCCCTAGGAGCATACGTGTAGTACTTTGTTTCGATAACTAATAGATTTTTGCAATAAGTATGTGAGTTCTTTATGACTAATGTTGAGTCCATGGATTATACGCAGTCTCACCCTTCCACCATTGCTAGCCTGTCTTGTGCCGCGCAACTTCCACCGGTACCATAAACCCACCATATACCTTCCTCAAAACAGCCACCATACCTACCTATTATGGCATTTCCATAGCCATTCCGAGATATATTGCCATGCAACTTTCCACCAGTCCGTTTATTATGACACACTTCATCATTGTCATATTACTTTGCATGATCATGTAGTTGACATCATATTTGTGGAAAAGCCACCATTCATAATTCTTTCATACATGTCACTCTTGATTCATTGCACATCCCAGTACACTGCCGGAGGCATTCACATAGAGTCATATTTTGTTCTAAGTATCGAGTTGTAATTTTTGAGTTGTAAATAAATAGAAGTGTGATGATCATCATTATTAGAGCATTGTCCCATGTGAGGAAAGGATGATGGAGACTATGATTCCCCCACAAGTCGGGATGAGACTCTGAACGAAAAATAAAAAGGGGAGAAGAGGTCATAAAAAAGAGAAGGCCCCAAAAAACAAAAAAAACAAAAAAATGAGAGAAAAAGAGAGAAGGGGCAATTCTACTATCCTTTTTACACACTTGTGCTTCAAAGTCGCACCATGATCTTCATGATAGAGAGTCTCCTCTTTTGTCACTTTCATATATTAGTGGAATTTTTCATTATATAACTTGGCTTGTACATTCCAAGGATGAGCTTCCGCAAAATGCCCTAGGTCTTCATGAGCAAGCAAGTTGGATGCACACCCACTTTGTTCTTTTTGAGATTTCATACACTTATAGCTCTAGTGCATCCGTTGCATGGCAATCCCTACTCACTCACATAGATATCTATTGATGGGAATCTCCATAGCCCGTTGATACGCCTAGTTGATGTGAGACTATCTTCTCCTTTTTGTCTTCTCCACAACCACCATTCTATTCCACCTATAGTGCTATGTCCATGGCTCACGCTCATGTATTGCGTGAAGATTGAAAAAGTTCGAGAACATCAAAAGTATGAAACAATCGCTTGGCTTGTCATCGGGGTTGTGCATGATTTAAATTTTTTGTGTGATGAAGATAGAGCATAGCAAGACTATATGATTTTGTAGGGATAGCTTTCTTTGGCCATGTTATTTTGAGAAGACATGATCACTTTTTAATATGCTTGAAGTATTATTATTATTTTTATGTTAATATTAAAACTTTGTATTGAATCTTATGGATCTGAATATTCATGCCACAATAAATAGAATTATATTGAAAAATATGTTAGGTAGCATTCCACATCAAAATTTCTGTTTTTATAATTTACCTACTCGAGGACGAGCAGGAATTAAGCTTGGGGATGCTTGATACATCTCCAACGTATCTATAATTTTTGATTGTTCCATGCTATTATATTATCAACCTTGGATGTTTTATATGCTATTTTATATGATTTTTGGGACTAACCTATTAACCTAGAAACCAGTGCCAATTTCTGTTTTTTCCTTGTTTTTGAGTATCGCAGAAAACGAAAACCAAACAGAGTCCAATTGACCTAAAATTTCATGGAGATCATTTTTGGACCAGAAGAAACCCACGGAGTACCGGAGATGGGCCAGAAGAGTCCCGAGGCCACCACGAGGGTGGGGGGAGTGCCCCACCCCCCTAGGCGTGCCCCCTATGGCCGCCTCGGGGACCCCCCTGACTTGTTCCCGACTCCAACACCTCTTATATATACCCAAACTTCTAGAAAGAAACCTAGATCGGGAGTTCCACCGCCGCAAGCCTCTGTAGCCACCAAAAACCAATCTAGACCCGTTCCGGCACCCTGCCGGAGCGGGAATCCCTCTCTGGTGGCCATCTTCATTATCCCGGCGCTCTCCATGACGAGGAGGGAGTAGTTCACCCTCGGGGCTGAGGGTATGTACCAGTAGCTATGTGTTGTATCCCTCTCTCTCTCGTGTTTTTCATTCGGCACGATCTTGATGTATCGTGAGCTTTGCTATTATAGTTGGATCTGATGATGTTTCTCCCCCTCTCCTCTCTTGTGATGAATTGAGTTTTCCCTTTGAAGTTATCTTATCAGATTGAGTCTTTAAGATTTTGAGAACACTTGATGTATGTCTTGCATGTGGTTTTCCGTGGTGACAATGGGTATCACGTGATCCACTTGATGTATGTTTTGGTGATCAACTTGCGAGTTCCGTGACCTCGTGAACTTATGCATACACTACAAGGATAACCCCTATAAAGCAACACATATTCTACAACATTTTGACCATAGGTTGCAAAATTCACAAAAGATACGCATATAAGCGTTGTAGCATATGCGTTGTAGACTTACATCTCATGATCATAGTGTCATACATGGATTGCAACAGATCTTATATGTTGCCATATATGTGTTCTATATTATGTCTGTTATAAGACTGCAAATTTACATAATTAAAAGTAAAAATTAGACACGTCGACACAAATAATGAATGTGGTGGCAAAAATATCTACTAACCATTCGAGCGAAAACCAAATCGCACGTAGTCCCTTCATTTCATTCTACGATCTACATCAGGCTAAATCTTATTCGGTTAAAGGCATCGACACAAATGGGCGCACCCCATTGACCCTTTTTCTACTTAAACAACAAAAAATGATGAGTGGCAGTGGGATTGAACTCTAGACATCTTCTTTCAAATACAAACCCAGTAACCACTAGAACATCTAAATGATTGTGCCTACTAACTTCATTTTCCCATTTTATTCTTTCTTCAGCTCGGGGAAGCCCCCGGTTTTGGGAAGCTTCCCTAGACGGATTTTTTCTGGACCGCTTTTGTTTGTTTATTCTTTCGTTTTTTCTATTTCTATTTTTTATTTTTGCAAAATGCATGAATTTTTTTCCAGTATCGATGAACTTTTTTCAAAATTGAGATTTTGCTTCTAAATTGATGAACCTTTTTTTCAAAATTGATGAACTCATTTCAAAATTTGGAAATTTTATTGAAAATGGATGAAATTTTTTCAAAATTCGATGGACGTTTTTTTAATTCAATGTACATTTTTTGAAATCGATGAGCTTTCTTCAAAATTGATGAAATTTTTCATATTGGTGAAATTTTTGTCCAATTTATAAAAGTTTCAGTAATATATGTTTTTGTGTTTCTGCTAACTTTTTCCAAATTGATGAACTTTTTTAGAAATTCATGATCATTTTTTAAATCGGTGAACTTTTTAAATTTCATGATTTTTTTAGAAAATTGTGAACTTTTTCGGAATTCTATGAACTTTTCAAAATCGTGTTAACCGTTGGACGGTTTTTTCCGTCAATCAGAAGCATAGCACATCCGAGAGAAGAGAAACAGGAGGCGAGAAAGCAAGTTTTTTTGAGGGGAGGCGAGAAAGCAAGTTGAGTGAGAATAAATAAGAGATAGGCTTGGAGGGAATATAAGCCCAGTAACAGCTTACGCCGCAGGTCGTCCCGGGATAAGAGATGGGCTTGAAAAGAAAGGCAAGAAATAAATAAATGTTGTAGCCATAATCATACGTAAACACTAGTCTATCCTATTGGTGATTTCCTTGCGTCCATTCTAGTAGGGCCAAGTTCGAACTTTTGCATGGTTTTTTTCTGACAAATTTTTTATATCACAGGCATTAAGTTTTTTTCCGCAGCATGCGTAAATTGAAATAAAAAGCAAAATTAAGCAGCATTGGACTATGAATTGTAGGCATATTTTTTTAGCAGTAGGGAAATATTACTAGGTCAAAAATAGTGAGGCATGACAGAAAATAAGAATGATTTTATACCTTTTTGTTATTATATATTAAAGATATTAAAATGCACATATACAATTAAGTCCGCAAGGCAGAATTCCCTTGAACCAGAATCAAAGCTGGGGGAGGTTTGGCGGCGGCCAGACTCGTGCTAATGCACACAGTCCCACCAGAACACTCTCCCGCGCGAACCACTCTAGGACAAAATTTCATACCGCAAGCATAAATAGATTTTTTCCGTAGTAGGCGTAAATTGAAATAAAAAATCAAAATTAAGTAGCATTAGACTATGAATTGTAGGCATAATTGTTTTTGAGCGGTAGGGAAATATTAAGTGGTCACAAAATAATGAGGCACGACAGAAAATAAGAATGATTTTTATTATAATATATTAAAGGTATTGAACCGCACATATACTATTAAGTTCGCGAGCCAAAATCACCTCAAATCAGAACCAAAGCTGGGGGGTGTTTGCGGGCGTCCGAACTCGTGCCAATGTACGCAATCCTACAAGAACACTCTCCAGCGTGAACTGCTCTACGATAATAGTTTTTGAGCGGTAGGGAAATATTAAGTGGTCACAAAATAATGAGGCACGACAGAAAATATGAATGATTTTTATTATAATATATTAAAGGTACTAAACCACACATATACTATTAAGTTCGCGAGCCGAAATCCCCTCAAATCGGAACCAAAGCTCGGGGATGTTTGTGGGCGTCCAAACTCGTGCCAATGTAAGCAATCCTACAAGAACACTCTCCAGCATGAACTGCTCTACGACAAAATTTCATACCCTAGGCATAAATAGATCTTTTTTCGCTATAGGTGTAAATTGAAATAAAAAAGCAAAAATAAGCAGCGTTGGACTATGGATTGTAGGCATTTTTTTGAGCGGTAGGGAAATATTACAAGGTTACAAAATAATGAGGCATGGCCGAAAATAAGAATGAGTTTATACTATTCTATTATAATATATTAAAGGTATTAACACACACATATATAGATAAGTCCGCGAGCCAGAATCTCAGAATGTAACCAAAGCTGGGGAAGTTTGAGGGCGTCCGGACTCGTGGTAATGTACGCAGTTTCAACAAAACACCCTCCCACGCGAACCGTTGTAGGAACTGGGCCCGCATATCGATATCGGCCAGCCACTCCAGAATGGACGCGACTCGACGGCCTAGATGTCGGTCGGAGCGACCTAATAGGACGGGAGTGTGGCACCGCTTCAATACGGGCGCGACCATCAAGAAAGCATACTCCGACCGACGCACCGCATTGAAGCAGCATCAATCCGCCTGCCCGGGCTAATTAAGTACGGCTCCGGCGTCGACCAACCCCATCTTTATCTCATCTTTGCTACTCTCCGCACAACCATAGCATCCAATCTAATCCTCTCTTGGACCGGCAAGATAGGATAGTCAGGCTCTTCCAGATTGTTCTCGGCCCTGGCGGAAGATCTTCCTTCATATCGTGGCGCCGCCCGCGCGTGGTCTTTTGTCCCATCATTCTCCTCTACGCCATCAAAGAAGGAGGTTTTTCTCTCCTTGGATGACCAAGAGTAGCAATAGTCACCCCTCCTGACCGACGCTGTCGCAATGGACGAGGAGTTTTAGTGACAGTTCGAGCTCCCTCCGTGACCACAATTCGGCACCGCCCTTGCCACTGCCTTCCCCGCCTCATCACTGATTGCCGCCCTATCGACGCCCGGTCGCTGTGAAGCTGGATCCATACCTGGAGCTCACGAACGCACCCTGGCACCTCTGCCATAGCTCAAACGTTTCATCAGCCTAGCTATAATGCTTGTGCATGAACGAAACCTCCTTAACACCAAAGAGAATGAACTTGGGTGTCCTTGAGCTTATGACCCTCTTACTATCCATGGATAGTGTTAAACCTGAACATGTGTTCCCCCTGCAAACACCAAGTTAAACATCATACCACACAAGTACAAGTTCATTTCCCTAAGCAACTGAAATACATCAACAGATAAATTACTAGTATCGAAAGATAAATGCATTTTATTCATAGTAATGTTCCCAGCATAGAAAAAAACTAAAAAGCATGGGGTCATCGAAAGAGCTGCTATATGGAGTTTCATTTTTTACTTGCTCTTTTTCTTATACACATGATGAACAAAATAATGGACCCCTTGCAAATTAACATTTCAGAGTAACGGTTTCATGTCTTAGTTCATCGTTTTCACTATGAAATAGGAATAGCTTGATTTATTCCTAGTACCTACTCAGTACTAAATGAGTTGTCATTTTGATTTGATAAGGAATAAATGTGGGCAGACTTATTTTTATTGATTGAAGGGGCAGAAATTACTTCAAAATATGATTGTTTGAGTTGAAATCTGAATTAATCGTCTTCACATCTGTGGGGATGACTGTCATAAGGTCGAGTAGGACCACAGAATATTGTCTTTTACATAATTTATTTAAACTTTTGGTCATTGTCATGTTGCAGCAGATATGTAATGGACAAGAATTTCAGTGCACGGGTGAAGGGAAATATATTCTGCTGCACATAAGGTATATATCCATTACCATATACAGTATGTTCAAAATATTTTGCTCCAATGGTTATGTATCTACTGGTCGTCTTGCTAAATGCTATTAAAAACAAGAATGTTAGTGCATGTCCGGGAGAAAAAACTTCTGTTGCAAACAAGTGGTATCCTTTCATAATCACATACAAATTTTGTTTAGACTATTTGTGGCTTGTTTAGTTGTTTATTACTTCTTTGTTATCAGTCTGTTATCCAGACTACAAAAACAACATAAGGTGCTAATGCATGCTGTAAGAGTGCTCGAAGTGGTTCCCTGAATTGGATGGATGCCAATGAACTATTTGTTGTGCTCAAATTCATTTCATATGTTCCCCTGTTTTGTTTCTGTCTTCTCATATGGCAACTTTTATTTTTTCTAACAGGCAGGAACTAAAGTATTCTTGAAGAGCCCGAAAAATCATAATAAGCGTAGCTCTAGATACAATGGTAAGTTCTGATCCAAAATTTAAACTTGATGGTCCTGAAATTAGAAATGAATTCTAGGTAGTGCATGTCGATATGGTACTAGTGCAAACTGAATATTTTGTATGAAGTCGAAAACTGCAATACTCTCGGTAATGCATAAAAATAAAAGATTGCATGGCCTTCAACCATTGTACGTGACTAACATTTGCCTATATTACTACTTGCATCATGTCAAGGTATTGTGTGTTAACAGTTCATTTTTGTTTTCGTGTTTGTAGATTCGAAAGATAAATGGATGAGTATATGGGAGCGTGGCGATTATACTGCAATGATGATGTCGATGATCCATTTCATGATGATGATGACGGATGCATTTAGTTTTAATTATGTTGTAGGGATGACGTTCATGTCGGATGTTGTTCCTCTGTTAAGATGGATATTTTCAGTTTAAGTTTTGCTGTCAAGAAAATTGTTAGATTATGCATCACATTTGGATGATGTTCCTCCTGTAATATCCACTATTGTAATCCAACAGTTTTGATCTAATATATGATTTCTTCCTCTCGTGAGTATATTGTCTTGTTTTTCGTTCACTTGAAATACACAATTATTGCATTTACATGGAGCATTAATTTAGTTGCTAGCAATATATAATTATAAATACATATAATATTATTATTGACACTATATATACCAACACATGAAACGTTGGAAATTCTCCGTTGCCAAGCAATGGGATTTTGATTCATGTACATCAAACACCAACATATAAAATTGTTGCAAAAGTTCATTTTATGTGTTGTTCTCTTGGAACGGACCCTTTTACCAACGATAGTATAAGCGTTGCATTATGCGCTAGCAACACTGGATAAGGCTACGCATCCCAAACCATTGGTAAAGACCCTAGAAACGCATATATGGATTTTTAGATACGGAAAAAGGCGTTGCTATAGTGGGGGTCCTGTTGTAGTGATAGGGGTTGGCACATGTTTTTGTCTTGAATCTCCGGTAGAAACTTTGGGGCACTCTTTGAAGTTCTTTGTGTTGGTTGAATAGATGAATCTGAGATTGTGTGATGCATATCGTATAATCATACCCACGGATACATGAGGTGACATTGGAGTATCTAGGTGACATTAGGGTTTTGGTTGATTTGTGTATTAAGGTGTTATTCTAGTACGAACTCTAGGATAGATTGAACTAAAAGAATAGCTTCGCGTTATTTTACTACGGACTCTTGAATAGATCGATCAGAAAGAATAACTTTGAGGTGGTTTCGTGCCCTACAATAATCTCTTCGTTTGTTCTCCGCTATTAGTGACTTCGGAGTGACTCTTTGTTTCATGTTGTGG
The DNA here is from genome assembly GCF_003073215.2 of Triticum urartu. Lineage (NCBI taxonomy): Eukaryota > Viridiplantae > Streptophyta > Magnoliopsida > Poales > Poaceae > Triticum > Triticum urartu. The sequence continues at coordinate 416,239,733 of NC_053024.1, forward strand.
GATAGTTATATGATCCAATTATGTTATTATTGTTGAGAGAACTTGCACTAGTGAAAGTATGAACCCTAGGCCTTGTTTCCTAGCATTGCAATACCGTTTTCGCTCACTTTTATAATTAGTTACCTTGCTGTTTTTATATTTTCAGATTACAAAAACCTATATCTACCATCCATATTGCACTTGTATCACCATCTCCTTGCCGAACTAGTGCACCTATACAATTTACCATTGTATTGGGTGTGTTGGGGACACAAGAGACTCTTTGTTATTTGGTTGCAAGGTTGTTTGAGAGAGACCATCTTCATCCTACGCCTCCCATGGAATGATAAACCTTAGGTCATCCACTTGAAGGAAATTTGCTACTATCCTACAAACCTCTACACTTGGAGGCCCAACAACGTCTACAAGAAGAAGTTTGTGTAGTAGATGTCACTCCCGCGTAGTAAAATTTTCAGTACCCGCATCATTTCCTCAAACACCCCGCCCCCCCTCCACACACACAAACACACACACCAAAACCTCCTCAGGCGTGCGCGCGCACACACACACACCCTCCCTCGCTCGAAACTCTAGCAAAGTCCCCGCCGACGCTGCCGCGGCCGTGGCCGCAAGGCCTCCATTGTCAAAATTTGCCGGTTTGCCCGTGCAGCTTACCCACCAATCTCCATACCCAGGCCGCTCTGAGTTTCTTAGATGACGCTTGCCAAACGCCCCCTGTCCCACAGATCCCCATCCCCATCCCCCAATCCAGATCGTCGCAACATAAGCCCGGCTATGCTTCCCGTGGAGCTCGAGGAGCGACTGGCCGAAAAGAGGTGTATAGCGCTGTTCGCCCGACGTTGCCGAGGAAGCTGACGATCATTACTGGCGGCAGGCACTCAAGCAACGGTCTAGAGTATGCGGGCATGTCTCGCCCGCTGACTATGACATTGAGGTCATCGACAGCGACGCCCTGAGGCGGGCCGTGTCACAGGTTAAGTGGCCCACCCCAACCCCTCGGGTTCAATTGCCGTCGATCTCATCGATGCCCCCCCCCCCCGCTGATCTCCTCTGGCTTGCTATCAAAAAATTTCCATTCTACATCGCCATAGAGCCCCTTTTGTCATTTCTGAAGGACACGTTCTGCGACGCTGGCTTGGGATCCACAGGTTCCAAGTCAGGCCTCATGGACGGCGACCACGAGGAGGTCACCCTCTCCAGCTCTTCCAAGGGGAAAGATCCCATCTGCTCTTCCAAGGGGAAAGAGCCCATCTACTCTTCCAAGAGGAAAGCGCCCGTCTGCGACATCAGGGAGGGCACCCTACAGCCATGCTCTTCCAAGGGGAAGGAGCCCATCTATGACAACATGGAGCGCATCCAGGGTCCATGCTCTTCCCACGGGAACAAGCCCATCTGTGATAAGTAAGGAAACCCATGATTTGTTTATTTCAGTTGTTCACAATGTGATGCTCTATATGTGCAATTATTTACTGTGCAGTACATTTCATCAATCCAGTTTTAATCATACTGATAGGAATGCATATATTTGCTTGTTGTTAATCCTGTTATAGCTAGCATATGCCTCTTCTAAAGTTTTTTGATTGTTTGGTTGTTTGTAGTTAGCATATGTTCAGTGTCAAATGCTATCTTTGGTTGTTCGTAGTATGCCTTGTTTATTCCAGTTATTCACAATGTGATGTTCTATATGTGCAAGTATGAACTGTGTAGTTCAATTTCATCAGTACCAGTTTCAACAATACCACTATGAATGACTACATTTGGTTGATGCATCTTGTAGTTAACACGCCTTTCCATTTTTATTTAACCATAACTAGTGTACTTAGACCGGCACAATACCAGTTTGAATGACCATGTTTGCTTGTTGTTAAATGTTAGGCCTGTTGTAGTTATCACACCTTTTCACTTGTTTTGCTTTACTAGCATGCTTAAACCTGCACACTGAAGCTATCTTTTGGAGATTATTTTGTCTGCCATGTGTAATTTTGGTTGATGTTTAGCCTGTTGTGCTTAGCATGCTTCTTGATGTACCTACACAGGACAATTTTGGGAACGATTGCTGTTTTCAATCGAGGTTAGTTTCATCCCATGGCTTATATCTGCTCACTGTTCAGGATATCTGTAGCTGGTACCATATAGGCCGGCGGCTGATAAGGGACTAATCGGTGAATCAGACTTTTAACTGAATATATCTGCAACCCATTTTTCCTTAGGTTAACTAGGGCTATATGTAATATATCTGAGGCTACATAGCAACATGCACTGTACTTAATATCTAAATATGCAATCCCAGGCTACAAAGCAACAAGGAAGAGTGTTACATTAATGTTCTAATGATGTCTAGATATGCGTAGAAGAGCAGCAGTAGCAACATCAACAACACAGCCCTGTTTGGATACTCAACTTAGCTATAGGTTAGAGTTAGTTTCTAGCTCATTACTAACCCTGAACTAACTCCATCTAAAGAGTTGTTTGGATGGCAGGGTTAGATTGACAATAAATGCACCAGGAGAACTAGCTCCAATTAGCACCTCTTGGGTTGGATACTAGTTTTTTGGGTGGTTTTTAGATGCAACTAGCTCAAACTAGCCCTCATGTTTAGATATACTTTAGGGCTATTTGAGCCCGAACTAGCTCAAACTAACTCTAACCCGTGGATACAGCAGCAGATAATTTTTAAGAATGAACTAAACTCCTTCCGGCCCATAATATAAGATGTTAATTCATCTAATATGTGAGTATATTGGATGTTATAAGATACTCCCTCCATTCCTAAATATTTGTTCTTTTTAGACATTTCAAATGGACTACCACATACGGATGTATATAGACATATTATAAAAGAGTGTTGTACTACATCATTGTGCCATTGTTGTTTAGCTTCTAATATTAACTTGGTGCTTTTAGGTACATATGTCATTGGTAAAGATCCGCGTTTCTACCCTTTCTGCGTATGGGGCAATGAGATATCAATGAACCAGCATCAAGTGAGGAAGCTGATGAAGATTGTTAGTAAAATGGGTCCAAAGATGGCAATTAAACTATTTGTTTACACTTTATCCAAGACAACAACAAACTGTAGGATGGTAAGTAAGAACTCTGCAGCCTTCTTTTTACTGCCCATAATGAGTTGTGTTAGATGACAATGTCTGAAATCTTATTCCTTTGCAGTGGTTGCCAAAGCAGTTTACTCAAGATTACCTCTCAAACTACATGATTGGTGGGCATGCAAAGGTTAGAGTTTTTCTACCAGAACACGATGATTATCTAGATGTTTTCATGAAGACCGTGAAGGATGGGCGGTCGGCCATCACAAGGGGTTGGACTAGAGTCATGCGTGCCTTATGCATGGATGAGGGCACAATATGGGCATTCCGATTCACCTTGTTCAGCAACCAGAATACATTTTGCCTCTTTCTTTACCGTCTTTAATAGTACAAATATACAACTGTGGTTCATCATTATTTATTTGGTTCTTATGTAATTCTTGAACATATGTACCTATGAATCGAATAATGAATTGGTTGTTTGAACCTGATGGATATGAATAAATCTGTAGCATACATTCAAATCCAAATCCAAATCCGGTACAATTTGGAAAAGCAGCAGTTAAATTATAGTGAAATTACGCTCTCTAGGTTGTTACGGCACACACGGTTGGTAAAACACAAACGTTTGTGATATGCACCATAATCCGAGATGGTTCATAGAGAGGAAACGTGTGCAAGCATGCACACAGTTGCCATTTGCAAAGCGTGTGCGATGTCAGACAATATCACAAACGGTGCGGGCAAACTAAATGTTTGTGTTAGTTGCCTTATCGTACACGATTCGCAACCATGAACTGTTTTTGATGAAGTATGCATCGTAAACGTTGCGCCACAGAATAGCGTGTGCCATAGTTGTCGTGTACGAAGATGTTACGACGGTCCGACGTTTCATAATCCTGTCCGACACTCGTACGACAATTAGCTAATCTTCTTAACGGTGAACCGTGTGTGATGGGCCACGCATCATACACGTTCTGTAATAGTGAACCGTTTGTGATGGTCCGTGCATCGTAAACGTAGCACCACGGAATACCGACTGCGATGGCAATGCGAGTAGAAACAAGTAGGAGTACTGTAGGGGCCCTATCCCCGATGGTTTCTGGGTCGTGTGGGAAGGACCCCCCTATCGCCCACACTCACTTGGCGACGGTTCTAAATGCTGTCACGGAAAGGGGGTTTAAACCATTTGTTTAGGACCGACGCGCACCAGTGTTGAATTAAAACACTTGCCAGACACTTTGAAATATGCTTATCTTGGTGAAAAGAAGATATATCCTATTATATAAGTGCTAACCTTTCAGAACATGAAGAACAAAGATTATTGAAAGTTCTAAGGAAGCACCGAGCTGCTATTGGATATACTCTTGATGATTTAAAGGGCATTAGTCCCACTCTATGTCAGCACAAGATTAATATGGAACCTGATGCTAAACCCGTTGTTGATCACCAATGCCAGTTAAATCCAAAAATGAAGGAAGTGGTAAGAACGGAAATCTTAAAACTTTTGGAAGCAGGTATAATCTATCCTATAGCTGATAGTAGATGGGTAAGTCATGTTCATTGTGTCCCCAAAGGGAGGTATTACTGTTGTTCCTAATGATAAAAATGAACTTATTCCACAAAGAATTGTTACAGGTTATAGAATGGTAATTGATTTTAGAAAATTAAACAAAGCAACTAGAAAGGATCATTACCCTCTACCTTTTATTGATCAAATGCTAGAAAGATTATCTAAGAACACACACTTTTGCTTCCTTGATGGATATTCTATTTTTTCACAAATACATGTTTCTCAACCTGATCAAGAAAAGACCACTTTTACTTGTCCCTTTGGAACTTATGCTTATAGACGTATGTCTTTTGGTTTATGCAATGCACCTGCTACCTTTCAAACATGTATGACTGCTATATTCTCTGGCTTTTGTGAAAAGATTGTTGAGGTCTTCATGGATGATTTCTCTATTTATGGGAAGTCTTTTGATGATTGTTTAAGCAATCTTGATCGAGTTTTGCAGATATGTGACCAAACAAATCTCGACTTGAATTGGGAGAAGTGCCACTTTATGGTTAATAAAGGCATTGTCTTGGGTCATAAAATTTCTGAAAGAGATATTGAAGTGGACAAAGCTAAGGTTGACGCAATTGAGAAAATGCCATGTCCTAAAGATATTAAAGGTATTTGTAGTTTCCTAGGTCATCCTGGTTTCTATAGGAGATTTATCAAAGACTTTTCTAAAATTTCTAGGCCTCTCACGAATCTTTTGCAAAAGGACATTCCTTTTTTTGATGATGATTGTTTAGAAGCCTTTGAAACACTCAAGAAAGCCTTAATTTCTGCACCTATTGTTCAACCACCTGATTGGAACTTGCCTTTTGAAATTATGTGTGATGCTAGTGATTATGCTATTGTTGCTGTTCTAGGACAAAGAGTTGATAAGAAACTGAATGTTATTCATTATGCTAGTAAAACTTTAGACAGTGCTCAACAAAATTATGCTACTACTGAAAAATAATTTCTAGCAGTGGTGTTTGCTTGTGATAAATTTAGAACTTACATTGTTGATTCAAAAGTAATTGTTCACACCGATCATGGTGCTATTAAATATCTTATGGAAAATAAAGATGCTAAACATAGACTTATTCGATGGGTTCTCTTGCTACAAGAATTTGATTTACATATCACTGATAGAAAAGGAGCTGAGAACCCCATAGCTGATAACTTGTCTAGACTTGAAAATGTGCTTGATGACCCACTACATATTGATGATGGTTTTCCTGATGAGCAGTTAGCTGCAATAAATGTTGCTCACTACACTCCTTGGTATGCTGACTATGCTAATTACATTGTTGCTAAATATTTACCACCTAGCTTTACATACCAACAAAATAAAAAATTCTTTTATGATTTAAGACATTAATTTTGGGATGAACCACATATTTATAAAGATGGAGTAGATGGTATTATTAGACATTGTGTACCTGAGCATGAACAGGGACAAATCCTACGGAAATGTCACTCCAAAGCTTATGGCGGGCATCATGCTGGAGATAGAACTGCTCACAAGGTACTGCAATTTGGATTTTATTGACCTACTCTCTTCAAGAATGCCCGTAAGTTTGTCTTATCTTGTGATGAATGCCAAAAAATAGGTAATATTAGTAAGCGTCAAGAAATGCCTATGAATTATTCACCTACCGTTGAACCATTTGATGTTGGGGGATTTGATTACATGGGACCTTTTCCTTCCTCTAATGGGTATGCACATATTTTGGTTGCTATTGATTATGTTACTAAATGGGTAGAAGCTATTCCAACCAGTAGTGTTGATCACAACACCTCTATTAAAATGCTTAAGGAAGTTATTTTCCCAAGGTTTGTTGTCCCTAGATATTTAATGGCTGATGGTGGTTCACACTTTACTCATGGTGCTTTCCGTAAAATGCTTGCCAAGTATGATGTTAACCATAGAATTGCATCACCTTATCATCCTCAGTCTAGTGGTCATGTTGAACTTAGCAATAGAAAAATAAAATTAATTTTGCAAAAGACTGTCAATAGGTCCAGGAAGAATTGGTCTAAGAAATTAAATGATGCACTTTGGGCTTATAGAACAACATATAAAAATCTTATGGGTATGTCTCCTTATAAAATGGTTTATGGAAAAGCTTGTCATTTCCCTCTTGAATTAGAACATAAAGCATATTGGGTAATCAAAGAACTCAATTATGATTTCAAACTTGCCGGTGAAAAGAGGTTATTTGATATTAGCTCATTAGATGAATGGAGAACCCAAGCTTATGAAAATGCCAAGTTGTTTAAAGAAAAAGTCAAAAGGTGGCATGATAAGAGAATCCAAAAGCGTGAGTTCAAAGTAGGAGAATATGTTCTTTTGTACAACTCTCGTTTCAGATTCTTTGCAGGAAAACTCCTCTCAAAATGGGAAGGCCCCTATGTCATCAAGGAGGTTCATCGGTCTGGAGCCATAAAAATAAATAATGCCGAAGGTACTAACCCGAAGGTTGTTAATGGGCAACGAAAAAACATTATATCTCAGGTTCACCCATTAATGTTGAAAGTAATATTATCCAAACTATGACATCGGAAGAACACATAAAAGAGTCCTTCCAGAACACTCCAGAATCCTGAAAATAAGAAGGTGTGTAATATAGTAAGTAAACAGACTCCGAAAAATCCGCAAAAACATTTTTTTGTCAATTTTGGAATATTCAGAAAAATAGGAAAAATAAGAAACTTCTAGGAAGCGTACCCTGGTGGGCACAAGACACCAGGGCACGCCTGGCTTGCCAGGCGCGCCCAGGTGGGTTGTGCCTACCTGTGGTACCTTCTAGACTTTGTTTTTCTTCAGGTTGCTTGTTTCCCAAGATAAAAAATCTTTATATACCCCCCGAACCTGTTGACCACTGTATCATGGAGAAATCTTTTGTTTTCTTTTCTTGCTGCTTTCCTGTTAGATCTGAAAATATGTCGTCCCAAGACTCCGAGGGTGAGAGCTATGCTGCTGATTTCATCGCAAACCCCAAGTCCTATGGGGATGTGGAGCACTATGGCTGGACCACGGAGGAAGAGGAGGACTATTATCCTAGGGAGATGTGACGCCCGGGTAATTAAGCTACAGTGATCCTTTGCTAATGATGCCACGTCACCTCGTTTATAGTTGCTAATCTTGAGTTAGTTCGAAACCGATTCAAATTCAAATTCAAAAATAGGCAGACAACAAAAGTTTTCAAATGTTAAAACTAAAATGTTCGGAGTGAATCAAATAATGCATAGGTAAATATGGTGGAGAAACCACACTTCTATAAAATATTTAAATGCCCAAATGGGAATGAAACAACAACATAACAAATTTATTAAATGCCTTTTGTTAATTATAAAATGTTAAAATATTTTACTTAGGGGTTTAAACTTTTTGTAGTAGAGGTATAATTAGTGATACAAATTTAGGCACAACTGTTGTGATTTATAAAACTAAATAAAATAAATAGTAAAAGAACAAAAACAGAAAACGAGACAAATAAAAAAATAAACAAATGGGGCAAAGCCACCCCCCTCTACCTGGGCCAAATGGCCCATTTGGCCATTTAGACCAACCAAGCCAGCGGCTGGCCCACCCTCGCTTCCCCTTATCCCCCCGAAACCCTAACCTACCAACCGCATCACCTCCCACTCCCCCTCCCACGATCCCAACACTCCTCTGCCTCCCTCCCTCGATCCAGAAAGGATCGGGGCAATCGGGGCCCGATCCCGAGCTCGCCTCGCCGTGGCTCCCGTTGACGTTGTCGCCGTCGCCCGCCCCGCACCACCTCGCTGGAGCCCCTCGCCGCCTCAACCCCGTCGCCCTGTCGCCGAACCCTCCACGCCACCAGCACCTCCGACGCCGCCACTCGGAGCCCGCCGTCCGTCTGCCTCCTCGACAGCCCGTCGTCCCCGTCCTCCTCCTCGAGCTCGAGCCCGCTGCCATTTTCCCCACGAACGTCGGTGAGGCTCCGGCCTCTCCCTCTCTCTACCTCCGTCCGTGACTGCGCCCGGCCACCAACCCTTACGCGCGCCGGCCGCGCACTGCGGTCCCGCCCAGCCCGGCGTGTCACCGGCGCGCTCGCGCCCGCCTCCATCCGCGTGCACGCGCCCACCGCCTTGACTCGCCCGCTGTTCGCCTACCGCGCCTGCGCCTCCCCACACGCCGCCGCTCGCGGCTCCACCGGCGTCCGCCACCATTGCCCCTGGCCGCCCCCTTCCCCACGTCGCTATGTCTCTCCCCGCTCGCCGCTCGCGCCTGCTCCCGCTGCCCGCGTTGCTGCTCGCCGGAGCCACCGGCCCATGCAGCCACAGCTCCGCCCACCGCCTCGCCAACCAGCCTCCGCTGCTGCTGGTCCGCGCCCGCGGCCACCCCTCTCCGTCGACGCCCCGTCTCCGGCCGCTCCAGCCGCCGCGACCGCCGTCTCCCCTGGCCGGCGCCGTGGCCGCCATCACCCTGCTGCGCCGGCTTAGTGGGCTCCGCCCGCTAACGGGCGCCCCGCGCGCCCATTCGCCCGCAAGCCCCCTGGGCCTATGACGAACGGGGCCCACGCCCAGAACAAAAATAGAAAATAAAATAAATAAATAAATAAACTTAATTAATTAATTAATTAATTAATTAAATTAATGCTAGTTAATGAATCTAATTAATCTGTTAGCTTAATTAAACAGTAGTTTGTTTAGCCTAATCCCTAATTAACTAAAACAGTCAATGACAGGGGGGTCCCACCCCTGTTGACCAGTCAAACGTTGACTGGTCAACTGGGTCCCTCTGGCCCACCTGTCAGTCACGGGGTACACTTTTGTGTACACTGTGATGGGTGTGCCTAGCAATTTAGCAACTATTTTTGAATTAAAAATAATTCCAGAAATTAATAATTTTTTTAGAAAATCATATCTTTTAATCCGTAACTCGGATTAAATTAGTTTCAACATGAAAGTTGCTCAGAACGACGAGACGAATCTGGATACGCAGCCCGTTCGTCCGCCACACACCCCTAGCATATCAAACACGCAACTTTCCCCCTCCGGTTCATCTGTCCGAAAATGCGGAACACCGGGGATATTTTCCCGGATGTTTCCCCCTTCACCGGTACCACCTCATACCGCATTAGGGCACGCCTAGCATCACGCTTTGTTATGTCATGCATCGTCATGCACTTGCTTGCTATGTATTTACTGTTTCTTCCCCCCTCTTCTCTTCGCTAGACCTCATGACGATGTTGATGCCCCTGTGGTCGACTACGTCGCCGACGGCCCCTCCTTCTTGTCTTAGCAACCAGGCAAGCCCCCCCTTGATCACCAGATATCGCCTACTGTCCTCTATACTGCTTGCATTAGAGTAGTGTAGCATGTTACTGCTTTTCGTTAATCCTATCCTGATGCATAGCCTGTCATTGTTGCTACAACTGTTGATACCTTACCTGCAATCATAAATGCTTAGTATAGGATGCTAGTTTATCATCAGTGGCCATACATTCTTGTCCGTCTGCCATGCTATACTATCGGGCCGTGATCACTCGGAAGTTGATCACGGGTATATACCTATACTTTATACATGATACATGTGATGACTAAAGTCGGGTTGGCTCGAGGAGTACCCACGAGTGATTCACGGATTGGGGGCTGAAAGGACCTTTGTCCCGACGGCCCTCTGGGTGGATCTTTGTGGCGGAGCGACAGGGCAGGTTCAGACCACCTAGGAGAGAGGTGGGCCTGGCCCTAGTCAGCGTTCGCAGTGTCTTCAAGATAACACGTTTAACGAGATCTTGGTATTTGATCTGAGTCTGGCTACTGGCCTATACGAACTAACCATCTACGCGGGGACAGTTATGGACACTCGACGTCATGGTATCAGCCGAAGCCTTCGTGACGTCAGCGACTGAGCGGCGCGCGCCGGGTTGGACCGCGTAACGCAACTTCCTTTGTAATGGAGGTTGCTAGATCTGCTCACCGGCCGCGTTCGCAACGTGCAGGTGTGCAAAGGGCGATGGGCCCAGACCCCTGCGCCATAGGATTTAGACCGGCGTGCTGACCTCTCTGTTGTGCCTAGGTAGGGCTGCGACGTGTTGATCTTCCGAGGTCGGGCATGACCCAGGAAAGTGTGTCCGGCCAAATGGGATCGAGCGTGTTGGGTTATGTGGTGCACCCCTGCAGGGAAGTTAATCTATTCGAATAGCCGTGATCTTCGGTAACAGGACGACTTGGAGTTGTACCTTGACCTTATGACAACTAGAACCGGATACTTAATAAAACACACCCTTCCAAGTGCCAGATACAACCGGTGATTGCTCTCTCACAGGGCGATGAGGGGAGGATCATCGGTTAGGATTATGCTATGCAATGATACTTGGAGGACTTCAGTCTACTCTCTTCTACATGCTGCAAGACGGAGGCTGCCAGAAGCATAGTCTTCGAAAGGACTAGCTATCCCCCTCTTATTCCGGCTTTCTGCAGTTCAGTCCACATATAATAGCCTTATTCCAGTTGATACCAATGCATACATATGTAGTGTAGCTCCTTGCTTGCGAGTACTTTGGATGAGTACTCACGGTTGCTTTCTCCTTGTTTTCCCTCTATCCCTTCTACCTTGTTGTCGCAACCAGATGTTGGAGTCCAGGAGCCAGACGCCACCGTCGACGACGACTCCTACTACACCGGAGGTGCCTACTACTACGTGCTGCCCGTTGACGACGACCAGGAGTAGTTAGGAGGATCCCAGGCAGGAGGCCTGCGCCTCTTTCGATCTGTATCCCAATTTGTGCTAGCCATCTTATGGCAACTTGTTTAACTTATGTCTGTACTCAGATATTGTTGCTTCCGCTGACTCTTGTGCCTTCGAGCATTTGTGTTCGAGCCTTCGAGGCCCCTGGCTTGTAATATAAAGCTTGTATTATTTTAATTTGTGTCTAGAGTTGTGTTGTAATATCTTCCCATGAGTTCCTGATCTTGGTCATACACATTTGCATGCATGATTAGTGTACGGTCAAATCGGGGGCGTCACAAGTTGGTATCAGAGCCGACTGCCTGTAGGAATCCCCTTCCCAACTCCTTGGCTGAAGTCGAGTCTAGTCATTGAAAAACTTTTACTAACATGGCCGTGTGGCTTACGGGCCCACGTCGCCATTGGGTGGTATTAGGATCTTTTACTCCTTGTCTATACTCTGGGACTCTGATCTCTCTTCTATTCGGGTTAAATGAATTTTTCTAAATCTAACATTAGGATCTCGTTATCACTTTCACCCAGAGAGCCCCTTATTACTAATGATCGTCTGTTGCGCGTGAAGACCCTGAAGATACTCTCCGTTGTTAACCCAGGAACTTGTGTTCATCGCGTTTGCAATTCCCCTTCCACAGTCAACCCTTATGGATAACTACTTGCAGTTATTATTCTTACATTCATCCCCAGTTGTTCTTGTTATTACAAGATACCCCGAAATACTCGTTGTTGTTTCGATAATCCTTTGAGCTTACTGCCTTGCAGTTCCTTGCCACCTGAATACCCATACGGATAATTGCTCGCCCTTATCGAGTATCCGCTCATCCCCAGTTGTTCAGGTGTTTCACAATTGTCTTCGTCTATTCGATCCTCCAAAATTCCTCAGTAGCTTATTGCTCTGCAATACTTGTCTGCTTGCATTATGGATGCTTTCCATATGTCTGGCAATATTCGTTAGTATCCTTAGACACCGTCATTTTGATCCTATTGATTCAACATGAGTGCGAATGAACGCAATCATCACTTGATCCTTTAAATTATCTTTCTGGCTCGGACGTCATTTTTTGAACATAAGCTTGTTCTCGACCAATCTGTTTGCCGTCAATTGTACCCTTAGGTCTATTGAACTTATCCACCCTTGATCAGAGCGTCTGCTTCTGATCCTTCTATTTGGAAATCATAATTCCTTTGATATCTAAGCATCGAATCATTCAGGTGTCCTATAATCTGATGCCCTTGCATCCTTTCTTCAACTGACTGTATGCCGATGCTCACAACAGCTCCGCTATGGACAGTCAGATCCTTTATTGGATTATTATTCGACAGTGTCCTCCTTATTCAATAACCTTGTGAGTTTTTCCTCGGATACATAATGCTTTTGGTAAATTGTATCCTCTGTTTTCTCAACCATGCTCTGTTTTTGAGCTGGTGGTATTTATGATTGAAGCTAGTGGTATATGTTTCCACGATACCTTGACGGGTTGAACCTATGCCTTTCTTAATCTGTGTGAACCCGGAAGTTTTCACGGGTCATACTCCTCTGGTAATTCACCAAGTAGGTTTTGACACTAAAATCATTTTTATCTAGAGAAGTGAATGAAAGGTTATGCATTGAAGAAGTGGGAGTTGACCTTGAACTTTGTGTTCATGCCCATGGACACGATGTAGATCTTATCATTAGAGCTTCTCTTAAATTAAACTTTCCCTTGGTATAAGTTCTTATATCTGGGACCCGGCCTTTTGCAATCGTGGTTTCGACCATATGTATTTCTTTGACCCATTTCACGGGCAAGTTTCAGCACTTGTCTTCTGTAGATCAATACACCAGTCCAACCTTTACTTTGATCTTCCGTCGAGTATTACACCATGGTACCTCGATAATATCAAGTACTACATAACCTCTTATGAGTTCTTCATCGAGTACTACATTCTCACTGATTCCAATTTTTCACGGGCTCTGAGTTATTAAACACTCAAAGACCGATAACTGAACCGAGTCCACACTACGGTTCAACAACTATTATAAATCTTCTTTGCTTACGAGTTTGTACCCGATCACATCCTACCTACCTATTTGGCTATATCATTAGTGTGATGATTTTAACTGTGCTACCTGGTCCTTATTCCCGGAGCACAACTTTCGACGATGAGCTAAGCTTACGACGATCTTCCTCATCATACCATTTTTCCTTAAACAACGAGCTTGGTTTCGAGTTTGTGTCATACCCTTGGGTTCAATAACCTTTCGCTTCATCATTCCTTTGGCTTGATGTCATCGCCGACCGATTACATTTTCATGGAATCTCTCAACAATTGTGTCGTGATCATCATCGGCATTCTGAACCCTTCCAGGATGTCAATTGAGTTCATTATGAGAAATACCATCCTTGCCCTTGATGATCTGTGTTATCATCGACCACCTTATTGACTTCCCTCCAACACAAACCTATTCGTGTTTTGAGTTATACTTGGAGATCCTTGCTATCCAACATTTGTTCCTCTTTACCTTGGAGTATTACCATCTTTTATATCAAGGATGTCGTGCTTAGCACACCCGGCCGAAGGCCCTATGGTTATAGATTCCTTTTCAGCAAGGTTATCCATTCTTCCGTGAGGAAATTGTAAGACTTATTCTACAAGTTATTCCTGATGGATCCTTTGTGTTTCCAAAGTCTGACCTTTGCCTGAATACCATGTCCAAGCTATCTCGAAGCATATATATGGTACTCCCATTTTCAACAAGAACATTTAATTGCAGTAGGAGCCTCTCCTACTGTTTCAGTGGTCAAAAAACAAGAACATTTAAAGCCTAATGTTAAATGTTTCCTGCTGAATTATCCAAACACCGTTGTACGGGTAATGTCATGAAAATTATCTCCCCTACCTAAAGAGTTTTCTACATTGTATCCTGTCGTGGATAATATGTTCTGCTTGTCTTGGGAAGAATATACCCTTGAAATATGTGTTTAAACACATTTTCCTTTCCATTGTTCTGTCTAAAACCTGATAATCACTTTTCCTTCCCATTGGTTTGTTTAAACCTTCTTGTGATCTATATTGTATAAGCAGTAATATATCCTTGCTTATGTAAACACCTCGTTGTACCACTCTGTTAGAAAGACCCTGTTACTTTTGTTGATAGCATTCCGGTAACCACCGATGGACGAGAATCTTGCCTACTGGTCCGCCTCGTTCAACGAGCAGGAAAATGGTTCTCTTCGTCCCTCGCCCTTGGTACTGATGTGTTGCCGACATGACCGATAGACTATCCTCTGACATGCCTTGCTTACAAGATCATGCAGGATGTCACCGACCTTCCTACTTTTAACCACATGGTGGGCCCATAACCCGCAGTTCCACAGGATCGAAACCTGACTCTCCTATACACCCTGTTGCCAAAGTTATTCCTAGAGCTTGACTTCGTATGTAATTTGCGAGCCACCTTCCTTGTGATCAATTCTGGTATCGGACACAATACTTATTCCCGTTGCTTTGAACCCCATTCACACTCTGTTTCAAGCAATGAACGATTGCCTATCCACTTGAAACTTCTTATTGCACCGTCTTACCTTGATGTCGATGTGTTTCATTTGTTCAACTCGAGAGATACTCATATGTTCATACTTGGGAAACCCCCAGAAGATTTTCCCTTATAACATCCTATCGTCGTAGAGCTGCCCCTTACCTATTCGTAAGTACGATGGAGATCCCGAAGAAAGGATGACAAATTGATCATGGTGACTTGAAGCAGTGAAATGAAGACATCAACCAAAGGGATCAAGCTCTTCAAAAGGGCAGCCAAGACCGAGAAGACTCATTAGGTTTTTTTTCGCTACCAACACCTTCCCCCCTTACTCCACCGCTTAAATCTCGGGACGAGATTTCTTGTAGTGGAGAAGAATTGTGACGCCCGGGTAATTAAGCTACAGTGATCCTTTGCTAATGATGCCACGTCACCTCGTTTATAGTTGCTAGTCTCGAGTTAGTTCGAAACCGATTCAAATTCAAATTCAAAAATAGGAAGACAATAAAAGTTTTCAAATGTTAAAACTAAAATGTTCGGAGTGAATCAAATAATGCATAGGTAAATATGGTGGAGAAACCACACTTTTATAAAATATTTAAATGCCCAAATGGGAATGAAACAACAACATAACAAATTTATTAAATGCCTTTTGTTAATTATAAAATGTTAAAATATTTTACTTAGGGGTTTAAACTTTTTGTAGTAGAAGTATAATTAGTGATACAAATTTAGGCACAACTGTTGTGATTTATAAAACTAAATAAAATAAATAGTAAAAGAACAAAAACAGAAAATGAGACAAATAAAAAAATAAACAAATGGGGCAAAGCCACCCCCCTCTACCTGGGCCAAATGGCCCATTTGGCCATTTAGACCAACCAGGCCAGCGGCTGGACCACCCTCGCTTCCCCTTATCCCCCCGAAACCCTAACCTACCAACCGCATCACCTCCCACTCCCCCTCCCACGATCCCCACACTCCTCTGCCTCCCTCCCTCGATCCAGATCGGATCAGGGCAATCGGGGCCCGATCCCGAGCTCGCCTCGCCGTGGCTCCCATTGACGTCGTCGCCGTCACCCGCCCCGCACCACCTCGCTGGAGCCCCTCGCCGCCTCAACCCCGTCTCCCCGTCGCCAAACCCTCCACGCCACCAGCACCGCCTATGCCGCCACTCGGAGCCCGCCGTCCGTCTGCCTCCTCGACAGCCCGTCGTCCCCGTCCTCCTCCTTGAGCTCGAGCCCGCTGCCATTTTCCCCACGAACGCCGGTGAGGCTCCGGCCTCTCCCTCTCTCTACCTCCGTCCGTGACTGCGCCTGTGACGCCCGGATAATTAAGCTACAGTAACTTTCTACTAATGATGCCACGTCACCTCGATTACAGTTGCTAATCTTGCGTTAGTTCAGAACCGATCCAAATTCAACTTTAAATTAAAGTCAACCGATAAAGTTTTCAAACATTAAAACTAAAATGTTCTAGAGGTGCAAAATAATCCATAATAAATATTGGAGGAGAAACCACATTTTTATAATGTGTTTGCATGTTCCAAAATTAATAAAACATTGATTTAAGTGTTTAGTTAAATGCCTTTTTATTATTTTGAAATACTAAACTATTCTATTTAGTAGTCAAACTTGTTATTGCAGAGCTTATATTACAACACTAATTTAGGTGCCAATTGTGTATTTTACAAAACAAAAATGAATTGAACAATAAATAAAATAGATAAGAAAATAAGTAAAACAGGAAGCAAAAACTAAAATAAAAATAAAGGCCACTCCCTCTCACTCATGGGCCTCAGCCCACCAGGCCACCACCTAGGCCGGCCCCACAGCCCAGCTCGCTCCCCCTTAACACCCACTACCTCGAACCCTAACCCAAGTGCGCCCACTCCCCCCCCACGTCGCTCGATCCCCACCCTCTCCCTACAGCGCCGCCAGGGGAGAGCCCCACGCACGAACCCCCACTCTCCCTCTCTCCCGATCCCGATTGGATCGGGCACCCATCGCCGCCGCCTGGAGTGCCACGCCGCCCGGAACAACGTCGCCGCGCCTCCCGTTGCCTCCCCGACCCCCTCGCTGGACCGTCCTCGCCTTCCTTCTCAGCGGCCTCCACCGAACCTCGTCGTCCCTGCCGCCATCGACCACGCCGGCGCCGCCCCATCCACGGTCTCCTCACCGGCCAACCCCGAGCCCGCAGCCTTTTCCCTACGGCCCTCGTGAGCTTCCCCTCTCCTCCCCTTTCCCCCGTGCTGCTGCTCCCACCGGCCACGATCCGCACGCGCGCCTTGCTCACCCCGCATCGCCTCACGCGCGGTGGCCGCGTCCGGCTGCGCCTGTCGCCACCGCTGCTTCGCTCTATTACTGCTGGTGCCGTTGCTTGCTGCCGCCCTTCTCGACCCCGCTCGCCACCGCTGCGAGTCCTGCTGGCCTCAACCGCCTGCAACGCACGCCCCCCTGTGGTGGCCTCGCCACTGCCGCCTCAGGCGGGCGGCCTCGCCGTGCCCATGGTCGCCCCCCTTTCGATCTGGCCGAAGGCCCAATCGGGCTGGGCGCCCGTGCCCGTAACCCGCACGCCCTTCGCCCTTCGCCCGACCCGCAAGGCCCCTGTGCCTATGACAGATGGGGCCCACGCCCAAAAATAAAACATAAAAAGAAATTAAATAAATAAATATTGTTAAATTAATTAATTAATTAATTAGCTAGTAAGTTAATTAGTTAACT